>NC_133769.1:295115334-295185853 GCF_003597395.2 Chelonoidis abingdonii
GGAGGAATGGCCACTGGCTCCTCAGCTCCCATTGGCTGAAGACCACAACCAGCGGGAGCTGCAGGAGCACCACCTGTGGGCAGAGGTCATGCAGAAAGCCACCTGGCCGTGCCTCTCTGAACATGTCACCTCTTGCGGGGAGCCACCCAAGGTGACTGCCGCCTGGATCTGGCACCTGGAAACCCCTCCAGCACCCCAACCCCCTACTCTGAGCTCCCTCCCACACCCAAACTCCCTCTCTCTTCATTAACCAGACTTTTTGACTTACTGGCACCCCCTATTCCCTCAACATGCTGGATAACAAAGTTTTTACTGTATTGGGTTAGAGTGATTAGATGTCCCAGTTTTACAGGTACAGTCCCAACATTCAGGGCTTTGTCTTCTGTGGATGCTTATTACACTCACCCCCGTCCCAATTTTTCATGCTTTCTATCTGGTCATCCTATATTGTGTTAACTTTTCCTTTATGTTTTTCATTTTAAACTCATAGTATAATGTAAATATGATTTGTAATTGAAATTGTGAGAAATATTTGGTGTATATCTGAAATAGGGAACTACAGCCAATGGGAGCTACGGAGATGGTTCCTGAAGGCAGGGGTAGTGCACAGAGCCCCCTGCCTTTTCTCAGGGGCTGCAGGGATATGTTGGATGCTTCTGGGAGCGGCGTGGGGCGAGGGCAGACAGGGAGCCCTGCTGCGCTGCCGTCTGGGAGCCACCCGAGGTAAATGCCACCTGGCTGGAGCCAGCACCCCACACCACCTCCTGCACCCCAATCTCGATCCCAGAGCCCCCTCCTGCACCCAAGCTCCCTCCCAGAGCCCACCCCCAACCCTTGCCAGCACCCCAATCCTCTGCCTCAGTCCTGAACCCCCTCCCGGAGCCTGCACATTTCACCTCCTCCCACACTGCAACCATCTGCCCCACCCTGAGCCCCCTCCAGCAACCAAACTCCCTCCCAGACCTTGCACCCTCACCCCACTCCTGCAACCTAACCTGCTGCCCCAGCCCAATTAAAGTGAGTGGAGGTAGGGAAGAGCGAGCAACAGAGGGAGATGGGATGGAGTGTGCAGGTTGGAGCCTCAGAGAAGGGGATAGGGAAGGGCCAGGCCGGGGGCAGAACAAAGGTGTTTCAGTTTGTGTTATTAGATAGTAGACAACCCTAATCTGAAGGCAGATTTTGACCCATGCAGTTTGACTGGATACAGCAAACCTGCAAAAATCTAGAAAACCTTTTTTCAGACCAATATTAAAGACTAGGGGCTTAGACCAAACAAACAAACAAACAAACAAACAAACAAAGTTTTTTTTATGGGTGGTTGCAACCAAATATTTTCTCAGCTTTGAGTACTGAGATAAGGAGATTTTAAGAGATGTCTAAATTTCTTTCCAGAGATCTTTCTGTGTAACTGACTTTCACAGAAGCTTTGATTATATGAAGATTTCTCTTAAAATCTCTTTCTATCCATTCCTGCGACATGCATTTTTATTATAGTTTTCCTGGCCAGTGGCAGCCTGTGTGAATTCCATTCCATAAAAATTACTTAGCAAGTAACATGAAGTGTTAATATGAATGTATTTAGGATATGTAGTTGAAGTAAAGGGTAGTGTGGGTATCAATGAAACACATCATTGTATAAATGACCTATATATAATCCAATATGTACTGCCTTTACAGTATATTTTGAATTTTAGGGGCTTTGCTCAGTCTTTCCTCAGGCTGTGATCTATGCCTTCAGGTTACCATTCGGAGTATCATGGTATTGTTAGGTTCTGATTTCACTTATGCCCGTGTAAGGGCAGGAAAATGCCATCAAAATCACTGTAATTAACACCAGTATAACTGAGATCAGAAATAGTTCCAGAGACTTGTGAAAAAATTATATTTGTGACTTCATACAGGCTGGCAATTATGTTTTACATAGTTCATGTATCATTTACACATTAGACCATAAGTGGTCTTTGGAGACCAAATAATTCCATGATACCGACATGACTATTGATTTAAAACTATGAAGGTTTGGTCTTGAATTAAAACCAGAAAAGAACTATCTAATTTCAGAACAATTTTCGAAGAGGGAGATAGGTCCCATGTTGCCATTAAAAATTACCTCTGCCTTTCTACTTCTAGGCCAGTTAGATAATGTGTCTGAATTGTTAGTCATGCCTTTTACCCCTTGTCTTATTGCCTTGCTGGAGGTATGCAACAACTTCATTGCTGCTGTCACTGTAGACCTGGCTGCACCTGCAGTGCAAAGAGACTAGATGGAGGGAATGAATCTTGCCCCATAAATGCAAATGTTATTAGATGTGTATTAGACAATGTTTATGGTCACTGGATGCTTTATGAGATTTCAGTATTAACATTATTTTGATTAGGCTGCTGCAATGGCTGAAACTGTTGATTCTTAAAAATAAGTAAAATAAAAAAAAGCTTTTGAAAACAATGCATTATTTTAGTATGTTTCAGTGTGTGAGCACTATTGAATCTTAAGTTACAAATTCCTACAAGTGTTGATAAGGCCATTCCCATCCATTGTGTGTAAGTACCAGAAATATTTTTAGAGACTTGAAAATGTATTAAACGTCCAGTTGAAATGTATCTTAAGCTGCTAGTCAAACTCCTGGCAACCATAAAGAGGTTAACACTTCTATATTTGAAATGCTGTAAACTGAAAGCTACACTGATGAGAACTTGAAATTGAAACCAGTTGAAAAATGCCCCTGTGGACTTGAACTCTTAGAATAAAAGCTGATCAAAACTCAGTAGTCTGGCTTTCCAAAATTTGGCATCAAAATTACTGTAGGAATTATTTTGTGAAAGCTGCATAGCAAAATTTTGTTCCAGAAAACATATTCATACTCCCTACCTTCGCCTGACAGAACACTATACAATGTTTGATCTTAGAGCTCTAATATATTTCTTTGAAGAGCTTTATCCTTAGGATGGTGGTTCATTACTACAAGCCCTATCTTTCCCATTTTTAGGTCCTGGTGTTGGTGTATCATGTTTTCTTTCCAAATGATTGCCTGCTCCAAATGGAGTTGCATGGAGACCTAGTCAGGAAGGTAAAATTTTATAAATGATGTATTGTTCTCACTGAAAAAGTTCTCTAGGTTTTTTTTTAAAAAAGAAAAATGCTAGATGTAATGGATTCAAATTATGACAACATAGTCTTAGTATCAGGAAACTTTTGCTTACTGTGAGATTATGAGGGAGCAGAGAAACTACTGTCTGGCACAGCGGGTGTTAAAGAAAACCTCTATCTGCAGCCAATGTCAGGCCTAGAGAGGAGAGAAAAGAAGGAAGCCTGGCTCAATTGGGGGCTAGCTGGTGAGAAAGCAGGAGCTCTCTGTCTGCCTGCCCAAAAGGATGGATCAGCGACCTGCCAGCCTTTGCTGCCTCTTGAGGCAATTGGACTAGTGGAGTCCCAAACTAAAGAGATTTGTAGTAAATAGCCCAGGAAAGTGGGTCTTAATGCCCCTCCCCCACCTGTTTAGGGGTTGACCTGTACAGGGCCATGGGCTGGGACCCAGCGGAGAGGGAGTGCCACTGTCCCCCTACAGTCCCCTCTGGCCTTCCAGACTGCAAGACCAGTGATCTAACCAGTAGGCTGCCCGGCCATGGAAGACCCTATGGCAGAGATATATTAGGCTGTTGAGCAGTGAAGCCCATCACACAAAACTTTTAAAACTAGGCTGGGAAAAACTGTTAGAGCTGCTATAGGCACCTACACTCCATTTGTCAGTAAATGGACT
Source organism: Chelonoidis abingdonii (assembly GCF_003597395.2). NCBI lineage: Eukaryota > Metazoa > Chordata > Testudines > Testudinidae > Chelonoidis > Chelonoidis abingdonii. Next base: position 295,119,093 of record NC_133769.1, read on the forward strand.
AACAGATCTTTTCCATTTGATTCATTGATTGTATTGGGACGTTAAGAGTATCAAGCCTTATATGAGTGGCAGGGCAGTGGTACACATTTTTCAATCTCTTAAAAGTGAATGTAAATATAGTAGTAGTAGTGAAAGGTGCCAGATATTCTCAGCACTGAAGCTCTGTCTTTAGCCACAGGAAAGGAATAACATTGATAGTTATCAGGACAAGAGTTCCATAACACTGCCAATATGCCCCAATCCAGACCCAAAAGGAGCCACCTCTGTAGATGAGCAGGAAATTGAGCACCCAAGATAACTTTTTATTTTTTCTTCCTATTTTGCTTTTCCATTGAGGATGCCAACTGTGATGGTTGTGTATGTGAACTGGATGTCTATCTAATGAAACTAAATTGAGATCAGCAACTCATTTAATATACATTTCATTGCTTAAACTTTATAAAGTGTAACCAAAAATATTTTAAATAGTTTAAACAAGTTATACTAAGGTTGTAGGTTACTACTCTGTGATACTGCATTGTTACTCCTTCCATGATCTTGAAGGAGAATAGTGCAGCAACACAAGATCAATTAGGACTAGCAAGGATCTGGTAATGTTTAAGCTTGGGAAAGAAGGAGCCAGTGTAGGGAAAGGGAAGGAGAGAACAATACAGGATGTGTTACTGGATATCCCAAGATAGAATATTTTTTTTCTCTGTGTAGTGTGCACATATATTGCTTTGGTAGATGTGGGGAGGAAGAGTGATATAATTTGCAGTCATGGAAATTCTAAACCACACACTAGTGAAACAAATGTTAGCACACAAAGCAGAGCTGTTGAAAATCCAAAATTCTGTTTGAAATCCCCAAAAGCATATTTCATGGTGAAATTCATTTAGACATGTGGGACCAGGTGACACCAGTGAAATTACTCAAGAATAACACTAGTGTAAGTGGGAATGGCATTTGACCCTGGCTGTTCTGAAAACGTTTGACTTAGAAAGGCTTTCAGATTCCACAGTTAAATAAGATGTTATAAAGAATTTTATATGCATACCAAGACTGAAATAAATGTGTACCTTTGTTGAAAATACGATTGGGTCATATAATAAGAAGAAACATGTATAGTCACCCCAGTTTCTAACTCTGTTCATACAAACTATATAATGAGTAGAGGTAAATGCGTGGACTGTCAACTATATCATAATTATATCAGTACATGAATCAATAGACCCTTAGGGGATGTAAATGAGGGTAGAGGAATACAGCTGATGAAAAAGCAAGAGCCAAGAAAAAAGTAATGTTTAAAAGTCCCCGCAAAATCTTAGAATCAACAATGAAATAAGATTGAGATAAACAAGCTTTTTATAGGTCACATTGTATTGGTCAAAGGAGAGGCTGTGACTATGCAAAGATGTAAGCAATGAAGCAGGCCCCAAAACACATCTCACCTCTCACAGGTGCCAACTTTTCTTGGCATTGATGGAGGCTCACGCCCCCCCAGTCCCATCCCACCCCAACTCTGCCCCCTTCCTGCCCCTATTGGATCCCTTCCCAAATCCTATTTCATGGCGCAAGTGCTGGGAGGGAGGGAGGAGAAGCAGGATGCAGCAGCCCGCTCAGGGGAGGAGGCGAAGGCGGAGTGGAGGCAGAGGTGAGCTCGGGGAGTTGCCAATGGGTGCTCCGCACCCAGCAATTTTTCCCCGTGGGTGCTCCAGTGCCGGAGTACCCACGCAGTCGGTGCCTATGTCACCTCTATAATATGTAGTTCTTTTAAAACATGGTGCACATGGATCATTATATCATTTGCTTCAGGGAAAAAAACACTGAAATCCTTAACAAACTTTACACCCACCACAATCTTTCTACCACTGACAAGATAGCTAGACAGTCCCCGAAATCCAACCACCAGATAGTGATTAAAAAAGCAGACAAAGGGAGCACCATGATGATCCTTCATCATGATCACTAAATCAATAGGCCAACAGATATTGCTCTAATGCTACCTACTATAAAGAATTCAGAGAAGACAATATACCTTAATACACAGAGTAATTTAAAGATGCCATCAAATCCTTCCCCAAACAACTCCAAGCAAAACTCTGCAACCTCATACCCCAGGAACCCACCTCACCTACATGCTTCCCACGAACCAGAACCTATGAACACCCATCATATCTGGCCATGACATTCTTACTAAAGGAATATCAGGACTCATAGAAACCACCTTCAAACCACTCATCACGCAAAAGGCTAGCTGCCTTCAAGAATCTACCGACTTTCTTTAGAAACTCCACAACATTAACAACCTCCCTTAGAACGTCATCCTGGCCACTATGTATGTCACCTACTGATACACCAACATCCTTCATCATGATAGCTTTGCCACTTACCCCAAATACCTACAAGATAGTGTACAACACGTCAAACTCATCCATTTCATCCTCATTCACAACAACATCACATTTAACAACAAATACTTTGTCCAAACTATGGGAACAGCTATGGTTCCTAGGAAGGCTTGTCAGTATGCCAACACCTACATGGGACACCTTGAGGATGAGTTTCTGGAAAAATACACCAAAAAATCACTGATATATCTGAGATACTTCACGGGTATTTTCATTCTCCAGATGGACTATCTAAAATCCCTCATAGATTTCCATAACAAATTTAACATCCATCAAATTCTGTCACACCAGCATCAACTTCCTGGCCACCACAATCAGCTTCAACAATAGAACCCTAAAAATGACAAGAAACAAGATCCATGAGTCCTACACATGCCTATCATCATATGTGGTGGACCTCACAGAGTGTGTCAAATGCCCCAACAACTATGTGAGTGAAACCAGACAACCATTATGATCGTGAATGAACTCACTCAGACAAATGATAAAAGATATAAATGCCATATTATCAATGGGTGAACACTTTTCACAAAGTAATCTGACCTCTCAGTCCTCATCCTCTAGGAAACCTGCACTACACTTTCAAGAAATGAGCTTGGGAAATGAAATTCATAACTTCCCTAGACACTAAAGATCATAGACTTACTAGATACACTTGTTTTATGTCTCATTGCAACAATTAGTACTACCATTGCCTGCTGACTTTTAATCGCCCACTTCATTTTAAGTGATCTCCTACATCTTGTGTGAACCTCTTTTGCTTAATAATCTGTCTGACCTCGCATTCAGCTCAGACACTCTGTTTACCTTCCCCAGACCTAAAGAGGAGCTCTGTGGAGCTCAAAACGTTGTCTCTTCCACCAATAGAAGTCGTTCCAATAAAAGATATTACATCACCTACCATGTCTCACTCATATCCTGAGACGAACACAGCTCAGCACTGCAATCACCTTGTTAAAATCTATTCCATTTTTGTTCTTCATTTGATGAAAAAGCTTAATATCACTTTTTTTACTTAAGAACTTTTCAAAGGCATATTATTATTAGTTATTATTTTGCTATGTTAACAGCTTTGGCCCCAGTCAGAATAACGGACCTATTGCTCTAGATCAGAGGTTCCCAAACCTGGTTCGCAGTTTGCTTTGTTTACTTGAGCGTCTGCAGGTATGGCTATTGCTGCTCCCAGTGGCCCGGCCCACGCCGCTTCCCACAGCTCCCATTGGCCGAGAACGGTGAACCTCGGTCACTGGGAGCTGCACGCGGCTGTACCTGTGGACGCTTAGATAAAAAAAGTGTCTTGTGGCCCGCCAGGGGCTTATCCTGAACAAGCCTTGAACCAAGTTTGGGAACCCCTGCTCTAGATATTTGAAATCAATGTAAGGAAAGTTTGCACAAACTAGCTTTAACTAGTTGTTTGGACACAGTCTCTCTCTCTATCCTCTATAACTGCAGCAAAATCAGAATTCCAAACTCAAATGGTAGCCTCAGGTATCTTAGCTGGTCCCAGAAGCTGGGAATGGGCAACAGAGGATGTATCACTTGATGATTACCTGTTCTGTTCATTCCCTCTGGGGCACCTGCATTGGCCCATGTCAGAAAACAGGATACTGGGCTAGATGGACCTTTGGTCTGACCCAGTGTGGCTATTCTTATGTTAGTGGATCTGCGTTATTGTATTGTTAAGGATTTCAGATCTATTAAAGAATAAATGTATTTCATGGAGACAACTCAACAGGATTAATTGCTTATTGTTTGTAAATTGCTTTCCAGATAGTGAGTGTCATATAAATGTATTACTATTTTTAATAAAATATTTTTATCCAGAATAGATAACATCTTGCTCCAGTATTTTTCATATAAAGGAAAACTATACCCATTTGCTTTAAACCAGCACTCCACAATTTCAAAAGAAAAGAGAACTTTTAAGTCTGACTAAACTGATTAATGTTCATCCCTGAGACAGTCTGGGAAGTCATTGAAGAATGAGGAAAAGATTTATATAAAAAAATCTCCTTTTATATTAAATGTTAAGAAAGAGAACACAATGGCTAATTTGCAAAATCAAACCATGATCAGCTAATTTCAGGAGTGATCTGATAATTCATAACAGCGGAAAATATTAAAATTCCTGCCATACACTTTTTACTTGTTTTCTATATCTCCTTCTGTATCTTCTTAACTCTTCTAGCCTCGCCTGTTCAGTTCAGTCCTCTTTATAGGATTGTAAACTGGTTGTTGAGGTGATGCTCCCTTCCGGCCCATCGGGGCATGTCTCACTCCACTGAAGGTTCCTGAGAATCAGATGTTGACTCCACAAAGATCTGGTTCCCTGGGACCTTAGCCCTCTGGCTATGACACCTTTGAGTCCTACCCACTCTTGGACATTACAGTCCAAAGCAAAAAAGAAAACAGTGAACTTCCAAAATCAGGGTTGACCACAGATTAGTTTTGGCAGGATGCTGACGTTCTACTCTTGTCTCCCAATGGCTAGTTCTTATTTGTCAGTCTTCTTGGGCCTAGGCATCCCATCCAGAAAATGCTTTGTCCAGGTAGCAAGCTGCTTCAGGTTCTTGGCTGGAACAAGGCTTCCTTCACTGGGAGGACAACAGAGCTCTGCTCTCTTCGCTGGTCAGCCCTGAACTGGTCTAGGGCTCCTTCTTTTAACTGCTCTCTCCAAGGCTTTACGCTGGCTACAGCAGGGGTCCTCAACCTCTGGCATGCGGCTCACCAGGGTAAGCACTCTGGTGGGCTGAGCCAGTTTGTTTACTTGCCGCATCAGTGGTTTTGGCTGATAGCGGCTCCCACTGGCTACGGTTCACCGGTCCAGGCCAATGGGGGCTACGGGAAGCGGTGCAGGCCAAAGGACGCACTTGCCACGGCTCCCCACCACCCCCATTCGCCTGGGACGGTGAACCACGGCCAGTGGGAGCCATAATCAGCCAAACCAGCCAACATGGCAGGTAAACAAACTGGTCCGGCCTGCCAGGGTGCTTACCTTGGCGAGCCATGTGTCAGAGGTTGCTGACCCCTGGGCTACACGTATGGCAGGGTGGGGTCCACTGGCTCTTCTTAACCCTATCATTACCAGTGTGGAGCTTATCTGCCTTATTAATTCCCTCATTGCCAATGTGATGCTTTCTGCCTCAACACAAGGACATTACTCATAATTCTATCACTCAAAAGAATAAAAATTCTGCCTGTCCATTTGAAAAAAAAACCAACAGTGAATTCACATTTGCGGCAGACATATCAGACAACTCATCACCATCCTTTAACTTTACCATGGTACAATCCCCACTCTGAACCTTAGTGTCCAAGATATGGGGTATCAGCATGTATTCCTCTAAGCTTAATCCCGAGCTTAGAACCTGTAGCGCTGCGACCAACCAGGAATTCCAGTGCCTGGTACACTCTGATCCCCCAAAACCTTGCCTGGGGAACCCCAAGATGAGACCCTCTGGATCTCAACACCAGGAAAGAAAACCCTTTCCCCAACCGTTGCCTCTCCCAGGCTTCCCCTCCCTGGGTCACCCTGGAAGATCACTGTGTGATTCAAACTCCTTGAATCACAAAACAGAGAGGAAAATGCACCTTCCCCCCTCCTTCTCTCTCCCCCTCCCAGACTCTTCCTGAGAGAGACAGTAATCCTGATACAGAGAGAATTAGCTTCTCTCTCCCCCTTCCCTCCTTTCTCCCCACCAATTCCCAGGTGAATCCAGACCCAGTCCCCTGAGGTCTCACCAGAATAAAAAACCAATCAGATTCTTAAACAAGAAACTTTAATTAAAGAGAGAAAAATAGTAAAAATATCTTTGTAAATTTAAAATGGATTAGGTACAGGTTTTTGTAGTATAGGCACTGGGAATACCCTCCCAGCCTAAGTATTCAAGTACAAATTAAAATCCTTTCAGCAAAAAATACAAATTTGAACTCCTTTCAGCCAAATACACAATTAAACTCCTTTCAGTCAAATACACAATTAAACTCTTTCCAGCCAAATGCACATTTGCAGATAAAGAAAACAAACATAAGCCTAACTCACTTTATCTATCTAGTACTCACTATTTGGAATCTATAAGAACCTGTATCAGGGAGATTGGAGAGAAACCTGGTTGCTCGTCTGGTCCCTTTGAGCCCCCAGAGTGAACAACAACCAAAAACTAACAGCACACACAGAAACTTCCCTCCCTCCAGATTTGAAAGTATCCTGGATCCTGATTGGTCCTCTGGTCAGGTGACAGCCAGGCTACTGAACTTGTTAACCCTTCACAGTCGAAGAGACACAAAGTACTTCTGTGCTATTAACTTTTCTGATCTGTTTATGACAAACTTATAAAACCCCTTAGTATAATTGCAATGTTTAATTTAGTTACTAATAAACAACAAAGTCAATCATCTAGTTACTAAATTACATTTCCGAAAAGGCCATGGGCCAGATTTTCAAAGTACAGAGGCATCTAAAGATACTGATAGGCGCCTAGCAGAAAAATCAATGGGAGAAAAGGGCCTAGGTGTGTTTGAAAATTCCACTAGATAGTTATGGGCATCTTCAGATGCCTAAATGCCATTGAAAATCTGTGCCCATGTGCATAAGGAGAAACTTCAGATGACTTTCTTTGACAAAAGAAAAAACAGTTTCTTGACCTCTATTACAGGTAGCTCCAGACTTGAAGGAGAATATCCAGGGTATAAATGTTAATTATGATTACATAGTTGTATAAACAAACACAATGTTTGCAAACTAGGGAAAGGACCAGCCCTCTCCGCATTGTAAATAAATGTGAACTATTATTAGTATTTATGATGCCATTAATTATATAATCAAAATCTTATTTTCTCACTCTTACTCAGAAATAATAAACTAGTCCTTCTAAACTCAAAAAAAAAATCTTCTTAAAGATATAGAGCCTTTAAAACCTCCCTTTCATCTAACGTTTTATTATAAATATTTTATTGTTTATTTACAGTATCAACTCCTATGGGTAGAGCCCTACCAAATTCACAGTCCATTTTGGTCAATTTCACGGTCATAGGATTTTAAAAATCATTAATTTCATTATTTCAGCTATTTAAATCTGAAATTCCACAGTGTTGTAATTGTAGGGGTCCTGACCCAAAAAGGAGTTGTGGGGGCATTGCAAGGTTATTGTAGGGACGGTGCAGTGCTGCTACCCTTACTTCTGTGCTGCTGCTGGTGGCAGTGCCACCTTCAGAGATGGGCAGCTGGAGAGTGGTGGCTGCTGGCTGGGAGCCCAGGTTTGAAGGGCAGAAGTAAGGATTACATTGCCACTCTTACTTCTGTGCTGCTGCCTGAAGAGCTGGGACCTCAGCAGCTGCCACTCTCCCGCCACCCAGCTCTGAAGGCAGCAAGGATGGCAAGGTATGGTATTGCCACTCTTACCTTTGCGCTGCTGCTGGCGAGGTGCTGCCTTCAGAGTTGGGCACCCAGCCTACAGCCCCTGCTCTCAAGCCACCAGCTCTGAAGGCAGCGCAGAAGCAAGGGTGGCAATACTGCAACCCCCCTAAAATAACCTTGTGATCCCCCTGCAACTCCCTTTTAAAACTCCAATTTTAAAAACTCTGGTCTCTCTCGTGATCTCTGTATAGTATAGGGTAAAAGCACACAAAAGACCAGATTTCACGGTCTGTGATGAGTTTTTCATGGCCTTGAATTTGGTAGGGCCCTAGCTATGGGCTATGTGCTTTCCAAACACAGAGTATTCTCCCTCTCCTTGGGTAAGATCAGGAACATGAAGCATATCGAGCTCTCCAGAGAGTTTCCATTTGGTATTGCCTCTAAGAGACGAGACAGGATTCCTTCTCCTCTTCAAATATTTTCCTTCTGTATCACATAGAGAAGATAGTGTCTCTCCTAGCCAGCAAACATTGTGCCCTCTCAGAAGTGATCTGCATTTTCTGTCATACAAACGTCTTATCCTCCTCTAATTCTAGGGTGAGACCCTGCAGGCCTGATCCTCAGCTGGGGTAAGTCAGCACAGTTTTATTAACTGCTGTGAAGATATACCGATTTACACCAGCTAAGGACTTGGTTCAATATTTAAAGTATGCATTTATTTAGCCTACAAGCAGATGACATCTAGCTAACTAGTTAGAGGCTCCCAGGACTCACCTATAAGTAATGTGGAAGCGCAATTCAGGGAGGAAGATACATAATTGGAAACTGTTTATTCAAAATGCAAGATGAGATTAAAAGTGTCTTAGTGAAAAAAACACCTTGACCAGGGATTTAACGTAGCTAAAATTGACCATGTGTCATGGCTTTCACTTCACTGACATTATATAACAGGGGCTATAAAAATGCTGTAGCTACGACTATGTAATCCAGTAATGCATAAAATTCAGGTTCTCTGTATTGGATTTTTGGGTTATATAGTTCAGTGTTTGGGAGAATCTCAGTTATTTGATGTTGAAAATATTGATGAAGCTCTAAACTGCTGTTGTGGCAAAATCTGTCCAAGCCTCTTACAGCTCTACATACAGATATCATACTGCTGTAGGTAACCTTCCGATTATATTGTATGTTCCCATTATCAATGTGATTTGTGACATTTTTGCTAAACAATGTCAGAAATAATCCATCATGGAACATCTTAGATTAGCCACTGGGGTTCTTAGGGGATTTTGGTCATTCTGCACACATGTAAATATACATCAGATAGTGTTAGTCCCTGTAAAAAACATAGCTCGGTGTAGTTTCAGTACCAAAACCAAAACAAAATAATTACCGGAGAGCCTGACTGTGTGGTTTGAGGGGCAGGATGAGGGACTATATGTTGACAAAAATGCGGTTAGTTACTCAGTGAACACTGACAGTGTGTTTCAGAAATATTAAGCAAACCCCTCATGCCTTCTCTGAGATCTGGAGGGTGAGAGCTGATGAATCTAATTGAAATTTTGCAGCAATATGGCAATATTCTGCCTTCATGATACATGAGGAACTGTGATTGACTGGATGAGAGTTCTCTGTTATGATCAACAGAATATATCACCCAAGGTGGGAAGATATAAACCTTATTCCAGTCTAACTCTGATATAGGAAAGGAACAATTCATCCAAAGTCAATACAGATACAACAGTGTATGCCTGATCTAAATGAGTTCACAATTAGCCTTGTTCTCCACAATTTTCATTTTAGTCCCTGAGGGCCTGATTCTCCATTGCTTTGTGATGTACATGTTTGGAGTGTTGGTCTAAAATGCTACCATTCTGATTTGGTAATGAGATAAAATCAGGAGTAAAAGACTGTACAAGGTAAAAAGCATGGAGAATCATCCTTGCCGTATCAGCAGGAGATGTGTGAGAAGGAGCATGTGTATTTACAAAAAAACGATAGGCCCAGTTCTCCATTACCTTGCATCTTGCGTAGTCATTTACACTTGAGCAAAGTAGGTGTAAAATAATACCAAACCAGGATGGCAGTATTCTACACCAGCTTTGCATATGTGTAAATGACTGCACAAAATGTAAGGCAATGGAGAATCAGACTTCTTGTTTTTAAGGACCAGTGATCTGTGCAGGGATTATGACACAAGCTGTGCTTGCAGTCATAATGGTGCAGAGACAATAACAGATATGTGTTCCAAAGAAAAATGAAAGAGACCCCAGTAAGGATTATAGTACTACTCATCCATCCAGTTAATAATCTTTTTTGGATCAGAGGCAGATAAGCAGGAGTGTCTGCTAAGTGAACTTTCCTGCTCACTTACTCTGTTTTTTTCTGGAGAACTAAACAAAGGAGAGCTCCTGACATGTGACAGATATAGCAGGTTAAGGCCCTCTGTGAGAAGAATTACAATTATTGAAAAGTGCAGAAGAAACAAAATATATTGGACCAAATTCCATCCTTTCTTACCCTGTGTAAATGCCTGGAATCACATGGGGTTTCACACGATAAATTTGAGCCATTCTGTTCAGTAGTTGAAAGAAAGCATGTGATCTGTAGACTGTCCTGAATAATGAGCCTTGAAGACTGAGTTTTATGTTACAGGATCATGTGATTTTTGGGACGATTTTATGGTACAAATATTTTATTAATATTCATTCTACCTTATTGGGAACTGGCTATTAGTCAGCTAAAGAGAGACAGTGGAATTCCCAAAATGTGTTTTAATAGAATACATACTAAGGTATTTGCTAAAGGTTTCCAAAGTAATATATCCAGCTGAATTCAAGAACCCAGAAAAAAATCATCCAAAACTGGAGGGTCTGTTTTTTCCCCTCAAACACTATAGAAAATTTTGTCTAGTCATTCCAGTCAAAAGAAAAAGCTAGTGGCATCATGAACAACAATAACTTGTCAGGGATATAGCACTAGCTAGTAACAGAATGTCTAAATAAGACACCAAGAGTCAGAGAAACTGTTTTATGGAAACTTGACACATTCATGTGAAGTCATAATTAGGCTGGTCTTTGGACACTCTTGGCAGAACAATAAATGGAGTGAAGGGTATTTTCCATAACAGAACATTGATGTCTTTATGCTAGCTCTTAAGTTTGGTAATACAGAGAAATTAAGTTGTTACTAAATATGCTTTCCAAGAAAAAATACTCGAATAGTGTATTTTAGTGACAGATTGCAAATGAATGGCATTTATAATCACTGAATGAATGTCCAACAAAGGGATAAACTTAGCAGTTGCAGTTAGTAGAAGTCATCTTCTTTCCAATAACGGTAATGTAGAACTATTTTTGTAGAGTAAATAAAATTGAGTGGGAAGATGAAAAACATCTGATACTGATTAAACATTTTGCCAAAATATAGTGAATACATCTACTATTTCTCAACACATACAAAATTCTGTTCTAATGAATAAATTCAGCTCAATGTTTAGTGACAGATAAATACTCATGAAGATACATCACATTCATTCTTGGATACTTCAGTGATGGTTGCAGTATAACAATCTTAAACAGATTGATAGTGCCTCTTAAGGTCCAAATACTCAGGTGGTGTATATTAACATAGCTCTACTGAAATCAACTAAGCAACAATGATTTTTACCAAAAATCTGGCCCAAAAAAGCTATAATGCAAAGTTGCTATATACATTTCAAATTATCTTAACCTGAACAAATGAAAACCACTTTCGTCAGTAAGAAATATTTCTATCCCAATGTGCAATTTTCAAACTTTAGCCATTTCACTTTTAAGCTTGTTCATGCCATGCTACATGAAGGACCGTGGTATGTTGGGACAAACACAGGAGTGGAATTCAGACTTTTCTAGCTCTCAGACTTTTGTTGTACCCCCAAAATGAAAAAAGCATTTTAGTGGGACTAGCCATTGTGGCAAAGCTTAATTAGCTCTCACACATGCAGATCATAATTGGAAGTGTATTTCACCAACTGTTGTTACTCAGACCATTACTTCTCTATGTGTTACATATACAATCTGTAAAAATGTGCCTAGTAACCTGAGCTGAATTAAAATTCATATTTGAAAGCTTACTGAAGTAATTTCATCCTTTGCTGTTTGTATTCTCCACAATATATGCTCATTTTATCAAATGGTTTGTGTGTGTATGTGTGTGCGTGTGTGTAAATACTTGCTGAATACATTTTTTGTGAATAAAACATTTTGTCTCTGGCTTGTTTGCTAGCCATTTGTTGTGACTAATTGATATTCAGGTTGTAGTGATTGGACAGATTAGTCATATGTAAGTTCCTCTTTGCTGATTAGTTGATTATAATTCAGATAAACAACTCTTAGTAAAGGAGAATTATTTGGAAGACTTGCCCATTATTTTTGCATAACTGTTCCAAACAGAAGAGTGTGTGAGAACGAAAGGAGGTATAGTGGTTTAGAGAATCAATTTACCAAAGTTAACTTTCTGTCTGTAGCTCCTCCTACAAATTAAGGTATAAGAAAAAAAAGATGTTTAAATTTTGTGGCATAAATAATCATTCTATTCTTTGTAAAGTTGATGGTATGGACTGATGGAAAGAGCCTTCATTTGTGTATTTCTTAAGTATGGGTTTTGGAAACATTAATATTGGGCATCATATCACGTTATGGCAACATATAAACACAGAGAACACTGAAGATGAACCTTATTTGATTTGTTGGACCATTACTTGCTTTCACAAAATTACAGTGACAAATTAAAAACCTCTCACACATATACCATTCAGTTTTTGATACAGTAATATGATCCCCTATAAAATCTTCAGAGGATATTTGAGGTTTTTCAGATCGCTATAAATGTGTTTTCTAAGGACTAGAATGATTAACAATAGCACTGAATGTGTTCTAGAAGGAAATGTCCCCACACTCTCCCTTCTTCCCAGTGGATATATTCAGATTTTCTTTATTTTTCTTTCTTGTCTCTTTCGCTGTCTACTTCCTCCCGTCAACACTCTCCAGTCATGAATTGATTGTGGGAACACTGATTGCTTTTGAGATAGAGAATTATCCCATTAAGGACAGGATAGTCTTAAATCCTGGCACTTAGCTGGCATTGCTCTATGAACCCATTGGGTTTGGGTGAAATCCAGTTGATTTTGTTAAATCCCATTAAAGTCAATGACAAAACTTCAACTGGCTTCAAGGGATGCAAGTGAAGGGCTTATTGAGCTAGGAGAGTTGATGGGGTCCTGGTTGGGCAAATAGAGAAGAGAAACGATGGAGTTGAATGTGATAATGGGTAACAGAAAATGGGGGTGAGATAAATTATTAATTGATCATTCTGTGATGGGAAAGAGCATGGTGATGGGAAGGCTTAGCACCAAAGGAGAAAGCTGGGGAGTGAAAAGGATTGACAGTAGATGGTGGTGAGCAGAACATTGGTGGTTTCCACACTGTACATTCAATAGTTTCCTGGAGATTTATACAGTGAGGCTATGGCAGAGCTGAAAGGAGGAAGAACAGGGAAACTGGAATGAGGGGAGAGAGTTCAGAAGACTAGGTTTCATGCAAAATAGAAGAAGAGAACAAGACGATATTACAGGTTTGGTATGGGGGAGTTCATATTCATTCAACTCATAGCCTTAATGCTATAGAATATAAATTAAATTCATTGTATGAGATTGATACGACCTGTACAGCTGGTAGATTGGTAGACAGTGTTACACAAAATGATGGATATACACTTCAAACAAATTGTAGCTGGCAAACAGAACAATGAAATTCAGAAATAATAACAAACACAAATAATAGCAAATGGTGCACTAATCATATTAATATGAGAGAGCTAAATTCTATTATTTATACGGGAATTAAAGCAGGACTGAGACAAAGATGAAGGGAAGTTGTTAGTGGAGATTTGACTAGGTGGTAGGTGTGTCAAGAAAACTTGCAAATGAATAAAGGATATCTAGAAAAGTGACGTAAAGAAAAGTCAGTATATTCAGAGTACAGATGTAAAGGCTATAAGGGCCTTAAAGTTCAATGGATACATTAAGAGACACATTTTTGCTGGTGTAATTCCACCACTTGTGTAGCTCCACTTGTCTAGAAATTAGATACATTTATATTAAAGTGTGTTATAGATTATTTTAAAAGTTCATATAAAATGTAGTAAGTTGGGAAAAAGAAAACATGTTTATGGGGAAAAATTAAAAATAAGAACGGTAGTTGAGTGGGGTGGAGAAAAAAGTCTGGCACTGAGTTAGCAAGGCAAAATATAGAATGCTGACAGTTAACTAAGTTAGGCTAAAAACATTATCAGAAAAAATAAACTTGCTGAGAGCAGGAAGAGGAAATAATGAGAGCGAATAAAGTCCATATGGAAAGATCAAGTACAGCACACTTGTGTTTCTAGGAAGTTTGGTCTTGTATTGAAATCAATGAGAGAGAAGGGCTGCTGAGCATCTTGCAGGATTGGACATTTGGTTTGTATTGTGTTTGGTTCATATTTTATTTAATTCTCTAGCAGATGGAAGGAAATACCAGTCAGTATTTGTCAGGAAACACTGACAAATGAGAAATCAAGAAGAATAATGGAAACAGCTGTCTTTCTTTTTATTTGGAAGGGTGGGGTTTGTGGAACTGTATTGAGGCTACATTAGTTCAAGAGATTTTGTATGTCTAAATGAAGATGGAGGTTTGAAGGCAGTACAGGCTGTTTACTTAACCAAAATTGCTGCTATCAAAGTCAGCAATACCAGTAGTGTCTTCATAGCATCAGCCAATTCTCATGGGCCATAGCTGTAAGATGACCCTCCATATCTGGCCTTTTAGAGCTAGTGTCATAGAATGTGGAAGAAAAATATTGAGTTTCTCATGGAGAACTCATATCATCAAACCTACCATCAACATAAGGGACACCCTCACTGTCAATCTCAGCAGAGCCCAAGTACTGAATGACACAGACAGTAAACTGTCTTCTCACTCCTAGAGGTGGTCTCTTCAGATCAGAGCTGATAGAGCAACATGGGGAAGCCACTACACATGGTATACCTGTTCTGTGGATAAACAGAGGATTTTAGTTCCTGTCTGGTAACTTTCATGAGAATTATATTCATATATAACTGGCCAGTCAAGCTGAGTTTATGGCTGCTTTGTGTCTCAGAATCAATTTTACTTGATGTGCCCACAGACAGGAAAGTATTTGAGGTGGAAATAATGTTCAGATATAGTATCTTTGTTTTATCTTTCCTGTTTGGAGGATGGTTTCTGATATTACTTTGTAGAAGTCATATTCTCTGCTCATAGCTCTAACAGTGTAATTTGCTGAAATACCTGTACTTTAAATATAGAAATTTTCTTAGATTTAGGGAGGAGGGGGGTCTTCTTTTCTTTATATGAATATGGTACCTGGCACAATGGAGCCCTGACCCTGATATGGGACCTCTAGATGCTACCACCATACAAATAAATAATAAGAGGAACAAATGTTACTGCTGAGAAATTTTTCTTCACTCATCGAAAATGATCAGTATATGAATCACACATGAAGGGCCAAATTCAGAGATGAATTTTTAAGTCTAAAGAGAAGTCTTGCTGCAGCTCGTGTGTTCTTTGGCTGTCCTTCTTCCACCCCCCATATGTACACGTCCTATCCATTCTCTTACTTTTGCATCTTCCTCCAGCTTCTTGACATACAAGTTCCCTTTACATCAGTAAATGGTTGTAAGGACATATAATGGAACCTGATTCTGACTGATTTCAGTGGCACCAACCCTGATTTACACCAACAAGAAATTAGGAACAGGATCAACATCCCATCACAGATCACTTCTCAATTTGGCCCAAACATGTAAGGGACATATTTGTAAAGGTATTTCGGTGTCTAAAGATGCAGATAGGCACCTAGTGAAATTTTCAAAAGCATATAGGCGCCAAATTTTCAGTGGAAGTTAGGTGTCTAGGCATGTTTGAAAATCCCACTAGGTGCCTATTTGCATCTTTAGGCACCTAAATACCTTTGAACATCTAATTCTTAGGAATAAAAATACTTATTACAATATTTACTTGTGTTGGCATTCCCACCCTCTAGACCCAAGCTCTATTTTCCCATTAAAGGTATATATCATATAAATTGCTATTGCCACAATATTTAAAGAAAAATTAATGGTTCATGGACAATTTAGGCAAACTATTTCTGAGGAGAATGTTTTTCACACTAATATTTTCAGATTTTTCTTCACTTAAGTCATGATGTTAAATCTGACTTTTTTCCTTAGCTCATGTGTTTCTATAACATTATTTAAGAGCTGTGCACCAAAATTGTTCTTAGCTTGGCAGGGTTTAGTCAACAAGTGTTTTTCTTCACTTATTTCTGATTAATGTAAGTTTGCATCCATTGCGTTTTGGGTCAAATGGACACCAAAGTTCAAAGGGAAAGTCAGTAGTCAAAATTGCTAAAGCTTGCCTTGTCTACTATGGATGAAAACATATTTGCTTGAAACTCGGAACTGGTTCCTAGAAAATCTCATGAACATGCCTCATTTCAGGTTTTGTTACAAAAGATTTACTCAAGTCTATTCATAATCCTCCAACAGTAATGGTTAGTATTTTGCCTTTGTATACAATTGTGCCTTAGAAGCCCTAACCAAGTTCAGGGGTAGGTGCTATAGAAACACATTGTAAGAGACAGTGCTTGTCCCAAAAAGCTTACAATTTAACTGGACAAGCCAAAGATTGGCAGACAGGAAGCATTATCTTCGTTTTACAGATGAGGAACTGAGGAACAAGTAGATTAAATGATTTGTCCAAGGTCACAAAGGAAGCCTGTGGCAGAACCAGGTACTAAACCCAGAGCTCCTGAATTCCAGTTCGGTGTCAGAAGCCACAGGATCACCCTTTCCTTCTATAGACCTGCTCCAGAGTTCACTGAAGTCAGAATATTTCTACTGATCTCAGTGGATTTGGATCAGGCTCTGTAATACTATAATTCACATAAACAAGTAACTGAGTTCTTAGTTTAAAAAAAAAGGCAGTAGCTGGAACCAGTAAACAAATATAATCATTAAGGGTCAAATTCTCAGCTCTGATAAGCCCTTTTGAAGTCAATAGAACTATACCGATTTGTACCAGCCATGAATCTGGTGTGATATCTTCCTGAAAATATCCTTAGTAATAAGCAACGGGGGAAGAAAATGCTCCCATAATATGATGAAAATGGAATGCTTTCTCTTTGTTTTTCCAAGTTTTCCATGAAGTGTCACTGAGTCTTTCAAGCTAAATTCTTTCTACAAAACCTCTAAAACAGCCAGGGAAATCACATTTGAAAATATAATAAAATGTAAACACCCAACTAATCCCCCATTATTCTCCGTCTTTCACTCCTAGAGTTTCCTTTTCACTGTTTTTGGCTTTGGCTTTCATCCATCTCCTTCTGCACCTCTTCAGTATGTAACACCAAGAGAGGCATTTAGGACACCTCGTATGGTAAGGAAGCATGACTTCCTAAGCTCATGTCTCTGCATGAATTGAAAAAATTAACTCCCACTTCCATGAGAAATTGGTATACATTAAACAATTAAACTTTGGTAGACTACAGTGAGAAATGAACTGCTTTCCTTGGTAGCTATTGATTCAAAGCCTACAATATGTTCTAAAGCATAACCTTCCCCACATTGCTTTATTCTCATTTCACTTTCTACACTTTCATCTTGGGTCAATTGATTAATCAGTAATATTACTAACATTAATCTTAAGTACATACATTGTCTCCTTTATTCAGTGTCAGTTTTGATCACATCAGATTTCTTATGTTTGCCATATCCACTTCCCCTTTATTAATCCAACCAACATATATTTCTAAATACATATGTGATCTTAAACCCTGTTATGTTATACTTTAATCTGATCCAGAATGGATATACAGTATTTTTAAACAAAGATTACTACTGCTTCCACCTTTAAGAAATATAAATATTCATTATGATATTATGAATCACCACTGTGAGCTCCAGATGAAGTGGGATTCTGAGGTTTCAAAGTCCCCTTTCAGATGTTATCCAAGACTGAGCTTCTCTACTTTTCTTCTGTAGTATCAGGGAGACAATACACTGTTGTGGGTTCTGAGATATCAGGCACCTTTAGACTCAGTAAGTGTTATTTCCCCTTCAGGAGAAAACCAGAGGAAACACAAATGCACAATTATTAAACAAATATTAATCTACCTATATGTAAGCACCATATTCTGCAGTTCTTACTCCGTTCTTACCTGGAAAGCTCCCACTGAAATCTATGGGAGGCCTGATGAGGGACTAAGTAAAAATTGGGCCCATGATATACAGTTACCACTGCATATAGCTTTAAACAAAAATGAATATTAAATACCCAAAACAGCACATCTTAGACTTATGCAATTGTAGAACTGCAGCAATGTCATCCTTAGGCTCTCCACCAGTCTACACCAATTTACACCAGCTGAAAATTTGGAACTGAGTGTACTGAAGAATACGAAAAGGAATTCTTAACCTAACAAAGGACAGAAAGGGCAAACAAAGTGTACTTCAGAAATAAATATCATGAGGTAACACTCAAGAATGCAATGTCATGTCATTGTTAATTTTACAATATTGCAGATAACCTATAGTAGGGATCGGCAACCTTTGGTATGTGGTCTGTCGGAAATCTGCTGGCAGGCCGATACAGTTAGTTTACCTGCAGCGTCCATAGGTTCAGCCAATCGCAGCTAACGCTGGCCACGGTTTACCATTCCAGGTCAATGGGGGCTGCGAGAAGCGGTGTGGGCTCGCCACTATTTGCCACAGCCCCCATTGGCCTGGAACGGCGAACCATGGCCAGTGGGAGCTGCGATTGACCAAACCTGCAGACGCTGCAGGTAAACAAACCATCCCAGCCCACTAGAGGATTTCCCTGATGGGCCATGTGCCAAAGGTTGCCGATCCCTGACCTAGAGTTCAGCTGTAGCTAGAGTTGGAATTTTTAAGAACTACTATGGACCTTTCTTTTACCAATCAATTTTATGGTGATGGGTGGCTGTATAAAACCCTAAGATAGAATATGTAGGACACCAAGAGATGATTATTGTCGTCCTTTACATCCCAAGAAAGCCTTTGAATGATCGCACTGCTCTCAACCATTCATAGTATTTTAGGCTATGTCTCATACATTATACGACTATTAATGATGAGTTGAACCTTTAGAGGGAAAAAAAAACGTTTAAGACAATAGGAAATATTGTATTTTGGTTATCTGTGTTCCTCATTTGGTTTCATCCATACTTCTGAGTTAAAGAATTCAGAGAAGTGCTACTAATGACAGGAGCATTTCCAGAAGTGATAGAATAGTGTTAATCAAATCTAGTTGGCTAACGGTACGATATTACTATTGGATGACTGACTTCTAAAGGTGGTAATTCTATAAACAAACAAACAAACAAACTAAAGGTATCTACTGATCATACCTGCAGGAAATTGGGCAGTCCAGTTAATTCAATCATTGGTCATTTTCAATAACAACTTTCCAAAGTCATGTGAGTACTTAGCCCTGCAGTTCCATAATCTTGGTGGAAATTTAATGTGGCCCATTTTGCATTAACTACTTTTTCTTGAACAACAACAAAAATGAGAAGGAAAAAAAAAAAGGTGGTCCCCAAATAAATGAAACTCAATTTCACGGCACATTATCTCTCTCAATTCTTTCCTCTCAGCTTTCATTTTCATTAAAATCACAGACAACCATAAATTAATAATTACTTCAGGTTGACTAAATGCAGGCCACACTATTTAGCTCTCATTTTCCTACAGTGGCCCTTCTTGTTCATGCTGGAAAAATGTTAATTTAGATAATGTGGCTTGCCCCTTGTCTTATAATTCTGTTTTGCAGTTTCACTGATCTGTAATGGTCTGTTCTTATTAGGTAGTATTAACTTTATCTTTTGTTCAATCAAGCTGCTCATGTTCCTCCGACGGAAGATAACTATTGTGCAATATCAGATGAAATGAGTTATTATCCATATATCTGTTATATCTCAGTTAATCTCTGTGTGCAAACAGTGTTCAGCAACATTTACAGTTACTTGTAGTAATAAATTTATTGTCCATTAGCCTCAGCCATATGTGAAAAGAGTTTTTTTGTTGGGAACAAAGAAATATCTACCTCATTTTTACTACTTTACAGTTTATGCACATTTCAAATGAGGTGTTTTATCAACCTAGTTTTCAATTAAGGATAGGTAAATAGGTTCAAATAAAATAAGAATGTGAACTTTCACCCAGAAGTGTAACCCGACTGATTTTTGAGGTTTGAAACAATTTAGTTAACTATATCTGTGATTTTTGGCTGCGTGATGTAATGGTGAATGAAGGAAACTGAAATTTACTACTCCTGAATCCTATTCTCAGCTTGCCACTGACTCATTGCCAATGTCTTCTTGGTAAGGCCACTTAACCTCTCCCTTCCTCAGTTTACACATCCTTAAAACTAGCATGATAACGCATGGCAATTGCTTAGACATCCTCATACAGATGTTGGGGATCCTTATAGAGAAGCTCATGTGAAATTTCCTATATGGATATGAAAACTATAGCTAAGATTTAAAAAAAAAAATCTATCCTAAAGCTGTGATCTTAAATCCATGCTTAGACACCTAAATAAGTAGATTGGTTTTCAGAAGTGTTATACACCCAATGGCTTCCATTGAGGGTGTAATTTTATTTGTATTATATACATGCTCTCTTGCCTATTGTGCATCTGTGTTTGTATATATATATGTATGTATATATATATGAGACATATTTTTAATAACTCACTGAGATAACCATGTAAAATACACATCTCATTTTCATGGGAGTCCATGGAAAAAACAGTCCTACTTGCCAGTCAGACTTCAATACAGTGCGAATGGCATAATGTAGGTACACTTACTTTTTGTATGTGCTTACATGGTTTATACACAAATTGGGTACTTACAGCTGTACAGTATGTTATTAGCCTTTTGTACACAGAATTATCTAAGCTGTGCAAGTTCTTGCAATAATTTTACCTACAAATTTCAGGCAACACTTCAGTCAAAAGGCCATTTCTGTTTACATGGATAATGCTACTTAAAATAAGAGATTGGATGTTTCAGAAAATTAGACATTTTTGGTGTCTGTTTCAATGTTACATGGCGTTTATTCCTAATATTAGAGATTGTGAGTCCCAAGGCCCATATTGCGTTCTGTCTTTGATAAATGTTAATATAAACATGATTGGTTTACCACAAGTATCTATAGCCTGGCACAATGTTCCTGCCTTTATTTGTAGTGAAATGGCCAGTTAGTTTGCTAGTAGAGGTTACAAGAAATTACCAGTCTACAAAGTTTATTGGGTACGTCCATCAACTCCAGTACCACTAATACACAACATGCTTGTAATTCAGGAGAGGTAATACATAAAATTGGACAGCTAATTTCTTTGTCAACATATTTGATTTTTTCTTGATTTGCATAAAGCTAGTTGTGTTTGAATATGTTGGGACAAGCTTTAAAACAGGCCCTTAGAGCTTTTTGACCAGGGGTCAGCAACCTCTGGGACATGGTTTGCCAGAGTAAGCACATTGGCGGGCCAGGCCAGTTTGTTTACCTGCCACATAGGCAGGTTCAGCCGTTTGCGGCTCCCACTGGCCGTGGCTCGCCATCCCATGCCAACGGGGGGCTGCAGGAAGTGCTGCAGGCCAAAGGATGTGCTGGCCGCGGCTTCCCGCCACCCCCTTTGGCCTGGAGTGGCAAACCGCGGACAGTGGGACCCTTTTTTTGACCATTGACAAAATACGTGGAGCCACAATTCTAAAACAAATGGCATTTATTAGCAAGAACAGCAATACACTATAGACATGTCCATCTGGCTTTCATCCACCAGGGCATCTAAAGTTAGCATGCATGCATCACATGTATAAGGCCCTAAGCAGGGGCAGCTCCTGGCACCAGGGCACCAAGCGCATGCCTGGGGCGGTAAGCCGAGGGGGGGCAGCCTGCTGGTCACTGTGAGGGTGGTGGTCACTTCACCTCTTCATGCCCTTGGAATTCAGACTGGATGGTCATAATGGTTCCTTCGGCCCTTTAAAGTCTATCTTTGTCTGTCATTGGATCCCTTTCTACAATGCTTAATACCACACAGAGACATCTAGCGGCCAAACAACATAATTGCAAATAAACCTATTCTCACTAATTACAATAGACTCTTGGTGGAGCAGGGTGGGGGTGGGGGTGGGGGTGGAGGCATTAGAAATGTTCCAGTCCACTCCTGTCCAAGTTATGAAAACATAAATAAAAGAAAATCATTTCTGTTAATTTTGCTTTTTAAATGAAATCCAATGTAAAATTTTCTTTTAAATAGTCATTCCCTTGTGTTTGCAATTCAAACATTGCAGCATTGTACTAATGCAAGAGGACTTGAAAATTAAACTGATTAGAAGCAAAAATGAAAGTCTAGTTTCCAAACTGACTGAAAGGGGAACAAGATTTTGCTGGGGGTGGGTGAGGGAAAAATATCATAACTAGTAAAAACGTACACTTTAATATTGTGATTAGTTGCTGTTATAAAATCAGTGTTCTTCAAAGGTTTTAACATAACAGTATCTGAGATGACTCAGTTTCCTTTAAAAAAAGAAACAATTGTAATAGCTCAGATATTAGTGACCACTATTAAAAATGCTTTTTTTAAAATGTGACCAGGTCTTCAGCTGGTGTAAATCAGCATAGGTCTATAAGATTCAATAGAAATGTACTGGTATATACCACTTGAAGTGCCTGCTTCTATTTTTTTCAGTTTGACTATTGTGGCCCTTTAAAAAAGATTCCAGTTCCTTATCACCAGTTTAATCAACTGGATGTAAGTAGTTAGCACAAAAATCTCAAAAACAAAAAACAAAAAAAACCACAGAGATTTCAGCTTTAATAGAAAGTCAATGAGTTCGACACTGTTACACATATAAAAGTCTTCCATTATAGCAGGGAGCCTTTATTACAGTAGCAGAGGCTGAAAGAGTTTTGTTTAACTGTGTGGCTTTTAAATTCAGTAACAACCTGTAGAGAAAACGGGTTGTTACAGGAACAAAGCAGTCTATAGCTCAGAATTGTAAAAGAGAGAGCAATAATGTTTGCCTCTCAGAGTTAGCCTGTGATTGATGTTACAAACGTTCAGATATAACATTTGCAGTTAATGAAGATTCATGTAGAAAGCTAGAACCCAATAAGGAAGGATTATTTACAGAAAATGATCAGCTGATAAAGCACTGTTTGTTCTCGGTCATTGTAACTTGCGCAGGGTGACTCCACTAACGTACTTCCAATCCAAACACAGTTAAAGACGGCATGTAATAAATCTTGAGAACTGCTCATTTTAACATCAGACAGAGGAAATACAATTGTATGCTTTAAGTATGGTTTTATCACAACACCTGGGGCTGGCTCCTGGTTCACACCACACCGCTGGAGCAATTGGGCCATAGAACTGTTGCAGCAGGGCACCTAAAAGTCCTCCAGTGTGGGGAAATGTCCCAGTGGCATTGAGAAAGTATAGATATCTAGAAGATAGACCCTCCTGGCCCTTCTCCCCTTGCACAGTGTGCATATTGGAGGAATGTCATCAAGAGGGCATGATTATACTAAAGCATGCTATGCTCTGGCAATCCCTGGCTAATGTAACAGCCCTCACGGCTACTTCAATATGCAGGCAATCTGGATACTTGCAGCTCAAAAATGCCCTGTGGTGATATAAAGTCATCTTTGTTTCTCCCTCCCACCACCCCGCACTTCTGCAATCTCTTCTGAAACTGTTCACTGCTGCTTGACCAAACACAAGACCTGCATAGCTGATGCATCATCCATGGTCTCACTCCTATCCACTCTTTGTGTGGGCATACAATCCAAATCACAATCTAGTCCAAGATACAGTATAGACCTATAAAAACCAAGCTTTTAATTAAATCTGCAGTTTCCATTATGTGCTTCCACCTGCAGGTAGTTAACACCGAAACACCCATATCTTGCAGGAAATGTACATACATTGACTCATCTGGTAGAAAGCAAGGTATTAATGTAATAACCAACTCTTCCCATACCTGTGTATATCTTTAAATATCTTTAATGTTCTTCTAAACAAGACAAGGTGCACAAACAAACAAAAAAACACATCAGTAAACAGGGCAGCCATGTCAGGACATTAATCATGGGCAAATGTTTAATAGATCTTTTAATTTTTGTAAAGTCATATATTTGAAAAAAATAGTTTTTACACATTTCTAGCTGATGTGTCACAATGTGACAACATATTGTTACACTGAGTTCCTTGGTGCTCTTGCGGAGCAGTTGAGTACAACCATAGTATAACATAACCTGGAATAAAGAATCAGGAATAGAGAAACAGTATTAGAGAAATACCATGCTGAAGAATGAATGTAACTTATTTAGAGACTAATAAATTTATTTGGGCATAAGCTTTCATGAGCTAAAACCCATTTCATTGGATGCATGCAGTGTAAAATACAGTAGGAAGATATATATACACAGAGAACATGAAAAAATGGGTGTTGCCATACTAATTCTAATTAAACTAATCAATTAAGGTGGGCTATTATCAGCAGGATTAAAAAAACCCTTTTGTAGTGATAATCAGGATGGCCCATTTCCAACAGTTGACAAGAAGGTGTGAGTAACAGTAGGGGAAAAATTATCATGGGGAAATAGTTTTTACTTTGTGTAATAACCCATCCACTCCCCGACTTTATTCAAGCCTAATTTAATGGTGTCCAGTTTGCAAATTAATTCCAATTCTGCAGTTTCTTGTTGGAGTCTGTTTTTGAAGTTTTTCTATTGGAGAATTGAGACTTTTAGGTCTGTAATTGAGTGACCAGGGAGGTTGAAGTGTTCTCCGACTGGTTTTTTAATGTTATAATTCTTGATGTCTGATTTGTGTCCATTTATTCTTTTGCATAGAGACTGTTTGGTTTGGCCAATGTACATGGCAGAGAGGCATTGCTGGCACATGATGGCATGTATCACATTCAGGTGAATGGTGTGGCTGATGTGATTAGGTCCTCTGATGGTGTCCCCTGAATAGATATGTGGACAGAGTTGGCAACGGGCTTTGTTGAAAGGATAGGTTCCTGGGTTAGTGTTTTGTTGTATGGTGTGTGGTTGCAGGTGAGTATTTGCTTCAGGTTGGGGGACTGTCTGTAAGCGAGGACTAGCCTGTCTCCAAAGATCTGTGAGAGTGAGGGATCATCCTTCAGGATATGTTGTAGATCATTGATGATGCGCTGGCAAGGTTTTAGTTGGGGGCTGAAGGTGACAGCTAGTGGCATTTTGTTATTTTCTTTGTTGGGCCTTTCCTGGAATAGGTGACTTCTGGGTACTCTTCTGGTCTGTCAATCTGTTTCTTCACTTCAGCAGGTGAATATTGTAGTTTTAAAAACACTTGCTAGAGATCTTGTAAGTGTTTGTATCTGTCTGAGGGATTGGAGCTTGGCTGTAGACAATGGATCTTGTGATATGGTCTGGATGATAGCTGGAGGCATGTAGGTAAGTAAAGTAGGCAGTAGGTTTCTGATATAGGGCAGTATTTATGTGACCATGGCTTATTAGCCCTGTAGTGTCCAGGAAGTGGATCTCTTGTGTGGACTGGTCCAGGCTGAGGTTGATGGTGGGATGGAAATTGTTGAAATCATGGTGATACAGACTAAGACGGCTACCACTATGGAACCTGTAACTTGTTTAGCTATCTTGACCTACTAGACAAGTTAGTACTGAAATACAATTTCTCTCTCTCCAGCATTTTGCTCTTGTGTACTATAGTTTTATTGAAGTATATGGTTCTTCAATATGCATTCATGCATTGAATGTTTCTGGTCCTCGAGAACACCAGCATGGACTGACACATCTGTTTTTTTCTCCCTGTTTATGTTTCATTTATGATTAGGGTGACCAGACAGCATATGTGAAAAATTGGGACAGAGGTAGGGGGTAATAGGAGACTATACAAGAAAAAGACCCAAAAATCAGGACTGTCCTTATAAAATCGGGATATCTGGTCACCCTATTTATGATGGGATTGTTCAATTGTCTGTAATTTTGAAGGAATAATATTCATATCACAAGAGATGTAACTAAAGTCTAAATCTCTTTGAATCCTTAAATCAACTTGCTGGTCAATCTTGCTGTATTAACCTGAGGAGGAATTTAATGGGATCTGATTTCACATTTTGTAAGTGCTGGGAAAAAAATGTGATTGTGTAACCTACTGCTCAATGTGTGCTTCAGGTCCCCCTCTCTGCTCAAGCCAATATAATGTTTAGCCTTTCAGTGCAACAATGATGACATGGTACCTTGGAAGTGCTGGCCACAAAATGTCCTTCAATTTCAACTCTTGGGTAGATTTCACTGTGATGAAAGGTGAACACTAAATGTTTCTTGCATCAAAAAGTCAAATCCTCCAAAATAAAATTTAAAGTCTTATTTTCCGGTCACAGACAATTTTAAACAAGAGCAAGGCACATGTACGGTAAAATATATTAGGCAAAATGTAATTACCCAGGGCTGAATTTGGCCAGGATAGTGGAACAAACATCCCTGAAACATCCCTAACAATGAAAATCAAAACAACTTTTAAAGCACAATAACTTAAGAACAGGGAGATAGATATGATGTGGGGCCAGAGACATCATACTGTCTCACTTGCATTATCTAATCTTATACACATTTTAAGTATTAAAACAATCAGATGGCATGCATGTAATAATAAATTAAATTGCTCACAGAATGGATTTCTTTCTGTTCTCACCTTCACCCCCACTTACAGAAAAGCAAAGACATTTTCAAAGCACTTCAACCTCAGGGATACCATGCTCACTCTTTTTGAGTTGTTTGTGCAAGCACTATTATTCCTAATATATTTATATCAGAGACTATGAGATGATCCCATATAAAAGTCTCCTTTTACACTTCCAGTTTAAAATGGAAAGTCTAGACTTTTCTGTAACCAGTAGAACTAAATATCATCCTATATCTCCCATTGCAGCCATCACTGTTCTTCTTTCCTATTTCTTTATGAATACTTTGAAATGAGATCTATTTCCAGATTGTCTACCTTCCACAGTTCAATCACTTTTCTAAAGAGTGGCAATAAACAGCACAAAGTGCAAACCTGGCAGAGAGAGGCATCATTAGACACTCAGATACTGCATTCTTGTGGCCACAGAAGTGCCTGTATAAGGTACAGGAAAACATGCACTCATGTTTGCAGAGTTGTGTGAAATGATCATTCTTGAAATGCAACCAGCCACTGAAATTTGCAAATATCATGCAAATATGGGGCCAAATATACAGGCCTGCAGAAACGTGCCAATAAAAACTGTGTCTATGGATAAAAAAATGTATTTTTGCGTAAAATTGTACACCTAAATACACTTTGCATGTGTAGTTAGAAAAAATGCATGAGTAAATGCTGATTTCTGCATGTGAAAACAGATGCCTCCATAAATTTAATTTAAATCACACCCAATGACATTTTATCCCACAATTCTTTCATTTGTAATGGACTAAGTGACACGTAACCCTGCCTCAGAATTAGTGAAAATATTACAGTCTAGTAAAACATTTGATCATGATGTATTATGCTAATAGGTCTGTTTCTTAAGGCTTTAAAAATCTGTTATTTTAATTGGGTTTGAGGTGATGAATTTTCTTGAACCTCAGATTAGTCATATAGTTCTCAGTGGAAATTGTGTTTTCTCAAATGTTGTAGTAATCTGCAACTCTTTTCCAAAGTTTGGCCCCAGTCCAGCAAAGGGATCCATGGAAGTTTCAGGGCTGTCTTCTGCTTATGTGAACTCCCTCTTGACTGAGAACTTCTTTATCTCTGCAAGGATACTGACTCGAAAGTCTGCTGCCCTCTCTGGGCAAGTTTTGTATCATAGAGATCATTGGCCAGCACAATATTATATGTTATGAATAGAATGACATCTGATATTTGATTTGAATGGGCTGTATCTTAAAGTTAGTACTATTCTAGTTTAATATTTTTGTTAGTCTGATTTCATTTAAAGCAACCAAGTCTCTTGTGCTGCTATTTTCCTCCTAATACTTCAAAGTAGGGCTGTCGATTAACCGTAGTTAACTCACGCAATTAATTCAAAATTAATTGTGATTAATTGCACTGTTATACAATAGAATACCAATTGAAATTTATTAAGTATTTTTGGATGTTTTTCTACATTTTTAAGTATGCTGATTTCTATTAGAGCACAGAATAACAAGTGGACAGTGCTCACTTTATTGTATTAATTTTGATTACAAATATTTGCACTCTAAAAATGATAAAAGAAATAGTATTTTTCAAGTTACCTCATACAAGTACTGTAGTACAATCTCTTTATCACAAAAGTGTAACTTACAAATGTAGATTATTTTTGTTACATAACTGCACTCAAAAACAAAACAATGTAAAACTTTAGAGTCTACAAGTCCACTCAGTCCTCCTTCTTGTTCAGCCAATCACTAAGACAAACAAGTTTGTGTACATTTACAGGATATATTGCAGCCTTCTTCTTATTTAAAATGTCACCTGAAAGTGAGACTAGGCTTTCACATGCCACTTTTGTAGCCGGTGTTGCAAGGTATTTACCTCCCAGCTACGCTAAATATTTGTATGCCCCTTCATGCTGTAGCCACCATTTCAGAGAACATGCTTCCATGCTGATGATGCTCATTAATAAAATAGTGCATTAATTAAATGTGACTGAACTCCTTAGGTGTTCTGTTTTACCCTCATTCTGCCATATATTTCATGTGATAGCAGTCTCGTATGATGATCCAGCACACGTTTGTTTTAAGAAGAGTTTCACAGCAGATTTGACAAAATGCAAAGAAGGTCTCAATGTGAGATTTCTAAGGATAGATACTGCACTCACCCCAAGGTTTAAGAATCTGAAATGCTGTCCAAAATCTGAGAGGGACAAGGTGTGGAGCATGCTTTCAGAAGTCTTCAAAGAGCAACACTCAGATGTGGAAACTACAGAACCTGAACCACCAAAAAAGAAAATCAACCTTCTGCTAGTGGCAGCTGACTCAGATGATAAAAATGGATCATCATCGAGCAGAAACCATGTGTTAAATGAAGGGGCAGGGGAGGGTAGCTCCCTTTTATGAACACCCTGCCAGCCACTAGCTATAGAATCACTCTTAGTAGCTGTTCTGTAATTGCTCTATCTGTAAAGGGTTAAAAAGTCTCACTGCTATGCATAGATAAAAGGAAATGAGTAGGAACCTGCCCAAAAGATCCAATGGGAAGGCTATAACTTTTTGAAATTCAAAAAAGACTTCTCTTTTGTCGGTCTGTTGTTGTTCTCCCGGGGAGAGGTGGATAATGCAGCAGCTATGCTGTAAAAAGCTTGGGCCAGCTATGAAAAAAATCATCAATATCATACCTAGAAACTACGCATTTAAAACCTGAGATATGTAAGTAGATCAGGAAATATCTAGGAAGATGTGATTAGTTTTATCCCTTTCATTTTTTTATGGCTTGTGGATTCCTCTGTGCTAACCCCGGGTGCTTTTGTTTTGCTTGTAACTTTTAAGCTGGACCTTACAAAAGCTATTCCTGGTGCTTAATCCTTGTAGTTGGTCTTTTAAAAATCTAGCAGTAGCCTGAGTTCCCAGATGTATTGTCTTTCTTTTTTTTTTATTAATAAAAATTACCTTTTTCAAAAACAGAATTGGATTTTTGTGTCTTAAGAGGTTTGTGCACATGTTGTTTAATTAGTTGGTGGCAGTAGCTGATTTTCCTTTTTTCCCCTCCTTTCTCAGCTCTTCCCTGATCTAAAGTTATACATTGTTGTTGTTTTTTTGAATATAGTTGTTTTGTACATAATTCTACATTTGTAAGTTCAACTTTCCTACTAAAGAGATTGCACTACAGTAATTGTATTAGGTGAATTGAAAAATATTATTTCTTTTATTTTTTACAGTGCACATATTTGTAATAAAAATAAATATAAAGTGAGAACTGTACACTTTGTATTTTGTGTTGTAATTGAAGTCAAGATATTTAAAAATGTAGAAAACATCCAAAATATTTAAATAAATGTTATTCTATTATTGTTTAACAGTGCAATTAATCTCAATTAATATTTTAATTGCTTGACAGCCCTACTTCAAAGCTGTAGATTCTGGGTTTGTTTGCAAAATCCTGTTCATGATGTTCAACTTCTGATTTATTTATTTTAGCATCCATCCCTCTTCCCAATTTTATATCTGACTAATCCAAGGTCCCTCACTCCTTCTCCCTTTTCAGCATCTTATCTAGCATCTGAAAGTGTGACCAGGAGTACCCAGGAATGGTAAATCCTGGAAAATTTGGAAACAATCTTATATTCCTTGCTCATTGTATACCACAGTGGGTTGTCCTTACAATTTCCTTTTATCTTTATACATCAGCTGCTGTGGAATCCTTTTATTACTCTAAATCCATCAACTTGTAGGTTTTGAAGATGTAGTGAAAGCAAGAAGGGCTTTTGGTTTCCTTGGGGAGCCTCATGCCATTCAGCCATCATGACCAGTCAGAAGAAGATCCACATGACTCTTTGCTGGTAAAAAACAACAACAATGTAATCTGTAAAGTCACTGCTGTGGGCTAGGTTGTTTCTGATCCAACACAATGTTTATTTTCTTTTTCCTTATTTTTATTTGTTTGGACAAATAAATACATTATATATTTTAAAATTCTTCTATTGCAGCTGGGTTGGCATTACGATTGAGTGTGCTAATTGCAGTGTGAGTTTTTATGTAGTTTTATTTATTGTATCACAGAGGCACGGTGATGCACTTTGTATTTGTAAAATAGCAAGTGTTGGGGATATAGTGGGAGAAGGAATGAGTTCTCTGTTGGGGCATTGGTCTGGGCCTGAAAGGATTCTGTTGCGGAGATTGAGTGAGTAACGGAGAAAAGATTGGTGGTGAGGTTGTGCTGCTCCCCACATAATCTTTTTGGACTATTTCCATTGCCCCCAGCTCTCCCCTAGTCTTCAACTTCACCTGCTAACTCATGTGAAAATTACAAGCCACCTCATCTTCACAAGGATGTTACTTCAGGTTATTTAAATTAAATTAAAAATGCACCTTTTTTTCCCAGTGAAGATAAAGGGTGATGGGAAGTGGAAGGGTTCTACACATTGCTCACTCAGGGCAGTGGAACATAAGATACTAAAAGTATGTGACTAGAAATGGATGTCCCAATAATAAAAACCCAGCCAATGGCAGTTAGACAAGGACAATGTACAAATACCTATTGGTTTTGTGTGTGTGTGTGTGTGTGTGTGTGTGTGTGTGTATATACACGAGGGTGGAATGGAGGTGAACCAGTAGGCTAAGATCTGTGTGAAAGAGACCAGCTATGCATATCTTATTCATATCTTTACCTGCGGCTGTTCTGTCACTCAACTAGTTTTTCATAGAAGATAATGCAGCAGAACAGCAGCTTCCAAAAATCTGTATATCTCTGGAGGACCATAGGTGCTGGAACTAGTCATGTGGGGGTATTGTTGCACCCCTGGGCTTGAAGTGGTTTCCATCATATATAGGGTTTACAATTTAGTTCAATGGCTCTCAGCACCCCTACTATAAAAATTGTTCCAGCTCTCCTGTGGAGGATTGAGCTCTGGTTCAAATTTTGGGCAAAAGTTTAGGTCAGTTCCTGTTTTTTCCATACTGGTTTGCCCATCCCTATCCTAACATAGGAGAGATCTGCAAAAAATGCTCAGGCTATTGTTTGTATTGGATTATGGAAAATGAAAGAGCTAGTAGAACTTACACATTTGTTTAAGCTTTGAACTCCCTGTCTTTTACCTATACATATGTGTGCAGAATTCATAAAGGTTGAATATGTTAGCTGAAATTCAGATCTGATGTGCTAATGTTGGTATTCTTGGCCAAACTACAGTGCATTGTGAATGTATATATTATTCTGCTGTGTGGAGGCTTTATTTTACATTAACTTTATATGATAAATTTTGTTCTATTATCATTTTTCCTTTGCTGCCATAGGAAGGCAATTTGTCTTTATTTACCATCAGGCTGATATTTGATACTATGCTGCATTAATATGATCACAGCTATATTTTTGTGGGAGATTTTACAAAAAAAGGCTAATGTTATTAATTTTTTTTTCAAAAAAAGACACCTTACATTACAGCTGAGAAGGGGCGACTCTAGGGATTTTGCCACCCCAAGCATGGCAGGCAGGCTGCCTCTGGCGGTTTGCCTGCGGAGGGTCCGCTGGTCCCGCTGCTTCGGTGGACCTCCCGCAGGCATACCTGCAGCTGAGAACATATATCCATCATTTTAATAATTTTGCAAATAAACTTCATCAACAGATACGACACTTTACACTAAAGTAAACTATATTAAACAATCCAAAATTATCATGACACTATCATTTATTCTTCTATTTTATGTTTTTTGCCATAGGACACAGTGTATTCATACCATTTTGACCTCAGGTAGTGATTGCAGCATCTTTTATTTTCTAGAAAATGTAAAATTATCATTTAATTCTCTACCCAATGTTCTTTTCATTATTGCATCATCAAAATGAACATTCTAGCCACGTACAAACCATTACTTGCTATCAAAAATATGGACTACATCATCAACCTAAGGAACGGCCATTCTAGTGTTAAAGACTGGCTCTTGCACTCCACCACTAAGACACAGAAAGCTTTCTCTCATAAACTATCCTCCACCATAAAATATGGTGTTACATTTGCAGTTCCATGAAAAATCCCCTCTTCCTGAATCAATTGTATCCTCCTCTGAACATGTAGTGGCAGGCAAAAATGTTATTATACAAGGATGTACATCCCAAATGACAAATACTTATAAATAGTACTCAATTTAGCTGCTTTATACAATGATTAATGAATATATAGGGAGGTTGATAAAGATAATAGCCCCAGATATTCTGCATGGAAAGTAAGCCCATTTAAAGGAATTAGATTGTTTAAAGCTATAGTGGCTTATGTTCCTCCACTCTATTTTTGAATTATTTCTTTATTTGATTTTAGTAAAATTTTAATTCCTACAAGCACCGTTAAACATCACCATTAATACCAACTATCAGAATTTTTGGTAAATATTGCCTATTGTTTGCAATGTATTTGCCAGGGACTGTGTGATCCTCAGTGCATGTAGCAGTGGTTGAGAGGATTTTTAGCTTAGTAGAATTAACTAGCTAAAGGATACCAAACAAACTTTGTGCATCCAAAACATAGGAATTGCCACATTGATTCAGACCAGTGGTCTCTTTAGTCCAATATCCTACCTCTGACTGTGAGTAGTCAGTATCAGCTGTTTCAGAAGAAGTTGCAAGAAACTCCATAAAAGACATTTAAGGACTAACCTGCAGATAAGGAAAGTTTCCTCCTGACTTCCAGCAATTAGAAGATGCCCAGAAGCATGAAGATTGATACATTTACAAAATGTGTGGGTTTTTTAATCCCTACTATTATAACTCTAGATTTTGGACTTCCATTATTCTGACTCCGGCAGTCTATTCTTCTGCTTCATTTATTGCAGGTCATCTATAAACCACGATGTGATAGTGCTCAGGGTCCCCAGGACTCTAAGGGGACCAAGTCACCCCCCTGCTTTCAGTGAGAGGGAGACTTCCTTGTGCTTAAGAGGGAGTCAGCTCCCTGACACCTCCAGTCTGTTAGCCACCAAGACAATCTCCCCGGGGCTATCTGAGCCCTTACTTTGCCTTGCAGGTTAACAATAAGTGTACCCCAGTCTCTGAGCCCTTTTGAAGCATTGCCCTGTAGTGTTCAGTGCCCTGTCCACTGCACACTCGCAGAAATACTAGGTATGCTGTCCCCAAGGGAACAATGTACACACCAGCTTGAATAAGGCAGCTTGGGATATCTGAGATATATTTTTGCAGTGAAATAAAAATTATAAGTTTATTATTAAATATCAAGATCTAAGAGATAGTAAGGATAATGGAAAGAGAAGGGTTACATATAAAACAAAACCATAACACCATTCCTAGACACTAAACTTAATGGCCAATCTGTCTAAATAAGTGTATCTGAACCCAAATGTTCTTTGCAGCATTTCATCCATGCCTAGTTGAGATCCTATTTTCATATATGCAAATACACTGCCTGATTACTTCCTACAATGCAAAGATCAGAAAGTGTCTTCCTTGCCTCCTATGATATGCCCCAACATTCATTGTCTTTGCACATGGAGAGGCTAATCCCTTTGGCTTGTATTTTTTCCTGTTCCTTCTCTGTTGACCCCATATGTAAATTGAGCTTTCATTGTTTTAGCTTATAATGCTTAATTTACATTTTGACAGAGAGATATACATCTTACCCCCTGTCTGGAAGAAAATCTGTTTTCCTCTTTAACTGGTGACAGACTTTAAAACGTGTTTTCACTACATACATATATACAACAACTTAAATATCATCAATACAATGATTATGAGTATCAGTATGACAAGCTTCTATAAGAAAACTCACATGACCCTTCTGGGTGAACTAGAATGTACATACCAAACTCAGACTTGGGTCCCTTATCTGCTCCCCCTGCGTTCCTTTGCCAACTAGCATTAAGAAGTCATTGGATCAGACATAGTGACCTGGGATGACAAAGCCAGGGCAAAGGGAACTTAGGGCTGGTCTACACTACGGGGGAAAATCGATCTCAGATACGCAACTTCAGCTATGTGAATAACGTAGCTGAAGTCGAAGTATCTAAGATCGAATTACTCACCATCCTCATGGCGTGGGATCGATATCCACAGCTCCCCATGTCAACTCCGCAACTCCGTTCGGGTTGGTGGAGTTCCGGAATCGATATAAGCACGTTCGGGGATCGATATATCGCGTCTAGATGAGACGCAATATATCGATCCCTGAGCAATCGATTGCTACCCGCCGATATGGCGGGTAGTGAAGATGTAGCCTTATTCTCACTGAATGCCCTCCTAGTTCCACCAGCCTCCGAGGGTGGACCATCTAAACTCTTTCCCCACCCTGAAAAGAGCATTTCATATTGACCCCATACTACAGCCCATGACTCGGTATAATTTCCAAATGCTCAGCTTCCAATCCTGACCCAAACAGATCCAGAGTGTGTCTAGCCAAATTGAGTGAGGTTGGGAAAACCCATTTTCATCCTGAGCTGACTCATTAAAACTCATCCTCAATGTGGAAGTTGAAGTACTTGTGCACATTCATATATGGAGCACATTCAATTGCTGCAGATGACCTCCTTAGAAGCTTGAGCCAAAGTCCCTGAAGTCAATGAAAATGCAAGTGGGCTTTAGATCAGGCTCCATATGAAAACTTTCATGGTGGTTTCATGCTTATCCTTCTAATATGTAATCAATGATAATTACTCTTATGACACATCCATAAGGATATTATAGTTGGAACTGTGCTAATTTAACATTAGTTCTCAGAACCTCATAGCAACAGTGAGGCTAGGAATCCCCATTGCTCCAAAAGACAGGCCCCTACCATTTGCCCAAGGTTTATCTTTCCCATACTGCAAATAGCTAGCACTTATGACATATAGCCGAGCAATTTGGATTCATCAAGTAGTGAGCAGCAGTAGTTTTCACACACACTTGCCAGTTTATTACGTTTGATGAAAAATTCTACATTCCAGAATGAAAGGTTTATTTCAGTTTGTAACTGAGATTCTTTTAAGTGAATGATCATATGGAAATTTATCACTAGGGTACATTGCACAAAGCCACAAATAAAAAGTTTGAGCCTAGAGAAAGACTTGCTAATATTGTGCAGAGAAGACTGCATACATTTAACATGGAACAATACATATACTTTATTTTAAAGCTGAAAAATATTATAATATTAAATCCATCCAGTGCACACAGAATAGAGACCTTTTGAGACATGTAACTATTTTCCAAAGATGATAGAAAGAGGTGGAATTCAGCAGATGTTTAAATCCTGAAAAGACATCACAAATGGTACTTTTTTCTTCAGCAGTGCTCCTGTGGTATATATCAGTATGACAGTGAAAGGCTATTCTAATTCCCTCTCAAATAACCAAGGGAATGACACTTGCTCAGAATGTCAAGTTCTAGAAACTTGCTGTTAATTACAATGCTTGCAAAGATATTTTCAATATGAACAGCACTAGTAGGAGTTTTATCTGTTTCTGTCTATTAGAGCAAGTGCTACAAATTGGCCTTCTAGCTCATGCTGTGCCCTAGCACACACACCTTAAACTTTTTAAACATAATCTTTATTTGCAATAGCAGGTATAAGGTCTGGTCTACACTACAAGTTTATATTGAACTTAGCAGCATTAAATCGCATTAACTCTGCACCCGTCCACACAATATACTTTACTTCGATATAAAGGGCTCTTAATATCGATATCTGTTCTCCTCCCTGAAGAGGAGAGTAGCGCTGAAATCGGTATTGACATTTTGGATTAGGATTAGTGTGGCCGCAATTCGATGGTGTTGGGCCTCCGGGAGCTATCCCACAGTGCACCATTGTGACCACTCTGGACAGCAATCTGAACTCAGATGCACTGGCCAGGTAGACAGGAAAAGTCCCGCAAACTTTTGAATATGTGCCGATCAACACAGGTGACCATGCAGGCCCAGAATCAAAAAAGAGCTCCAGCATGGACCATACGGGAGATACTGATGCTGATCTCTGTATGGGGACATGAATCTGTTCTATCAGAACTCTGTTCCAAAAGACAAAATGCCAAAGCATTTGAAAAAATCTCCAAGGCTATGCTAGACAGAGGCCACAATAGGGACTCAACATAGTGCTGCATGAAACTTAAGGAGCTGAGACAAGCATAACGGAAAGCCAAAGAATCAAATGGATGCTCACAGAGGGAGGGACGGGAGCTGAGGACTATAGCTATCCCACAGTTCCCGCACTCTCTGAAAACCATTTGCATTCTTGGCTGAGCTTCCAATGCCTGAAGGGTCAAAAACATTGTCTCGGGTGGATCAGGGTATATGTCATCAGCCTCCCCACCCCCCATGAAAGAAAAGGGAAAAAAATTGTTTCTTGCCTTTTTTCAATGTCACCGTATATCTACTGGATGCTGCTGGCAGATGCAGTGCTGCAGCACTACACAGCAACATTCCCTTCCCTTCCCTTCCTGATGGCAGACTGTACAATATGACTGGTATTCATCATCATCATCCCATGAGTGCTCCTGGCTGGCCTCGGTGAGGTCAGCTGGGGGTGCCTGGGCAAAAATGGGAGTGACTCCAGCTTTGTCTCCTGAAGATTCAGTCCTGCCTAGAATATCATAGCGGCTGTAGGGCTGTAGGCAATAAAGTCAGTGTTGTTCATACATTCTTTATTACTTCATCACACAAATGGGCGGATAACTGCCAGGAGGGGTGGGGAAGGAGGGAAGCAATGGGTGGGGTTGTTGCAGGGGAACCCCCTAGAATGGCATGAAGCTCATCATTTCTGCGAGGTGTCTGGAACTCTGACCCGGGGCGGCTGTTTGCCTCTCTGGTTCTTTAGTAGGCTTGCCTGATATTCTAGGCAGGACTGACTCTACCTTTAGACAAAACTTAAAGAAGGGAATGACCTGGGGAGTTGTTTCCATTTTTGTCCATGCGCCCCTAGCTGACCTCACTGAGGCTAGCCAGGAGCACCCATGACAGCAGCAGATGGTACAATATGACTGGTAACTGTCTCCGCTAACTTGCAAAGGCAAGGGGATGCTGATGTGTAGTGCTGCAGTACAGTGTCTGTTAGCAACATCCAGTAGACATACGGTGACAGTGAAAAAAGGCTAACTGGGCTCCATGGTTGTCATGCTATAGCATCTGCCAGGGCAATCCAGGGAAAAGGGTGCAAAATGATTGTCTGCCATTGCTTTCACGGAGGGAGCATTGACTGCCAACATTTACCCAGAATCACCTGTGACACTGTGTTTGCCTCATCATGCATTGTGATCTCAACCCAGAATTCCAATGGGTGGGGGAGACTGCAGGAACTATGGGATAGCTATGAGATAGCTACCCACAGTGCAACGCTCTGGAAATCAACCCTAGCCTCGGTACATGGACACACACTGATGAATTAATATGATTAGTGTGGCTATGTGCACTCGACTTTATACAATCTGTTTCCAAAAACCAGTTTCTGTAAAATCGGAATAATCCTGTAGTGTAAACATACCCTTTGATTATACAGATAATGGATCCTAATGTATTATCAATCAAGACTAGTTGGGCAGTTTTTTTGCTAGCAAAAAAAAAAAAATCAAATCTATCCTTAGAGGCTATAATCCTGTAGAGAAGAATAAAATATTCCACTCAATGCACATACATAAATCTAATTTCTCCTAACATTAATATGCATGCATCAAGAGAAGAATGAATCTGTAAGAGACCATGCAGAAAACCATCCAGGGTGAAATGGTTTGAGGAGACAGATAGGGGAGAAACACTGCATAGGTTGCCTACAATCCATTGGTTGAGTTTTACTTACGATTAGTGATGAGTGCTGTACATCTGTGTCATATTGCTTTAGGATCATGGATACATTGTATTAATGAATACACAGTAACTGTATCATGCTTCATGTGGGATTGTCATCTCCAAACCTAGCACTGTAGATTGATGCTGATGCAATAAAGCAAGCCTTTAAAGAATTCATTTTAAACATCTTAAGCAGTGGTGGACAACCTGCGGCCTGCAGGCTGCACGTGGCCCATTAGAGTAATCCGCTGGTGGGCCACGAAAGAGTTTGTTTACATCGACCATCCACAGGCAGAGCCACCCGCAGCTCCCAGTGGCCACGTTCGCCGTTCCTGGCCAACCTTACTCACAGTCCCTTTGAAGTTCAAAATCGTGGGATTAGGGCCCAGGCTCCCAGGTGGGCCCTGATCCAAAGCCCATGAAAGTCTGTGGGAGTGTTTCCACTGATTTCAATGGGCTTCAATTCAGGCCAAGAGTGAGGAAATGGAAGAAAAAAGTAGACAGAGAAACGCAGATGCAGGAACCTAACTTGAAAACTTGGATTTCTTTTGAGTAATTGTCTATGTAATTGGTCCAAGCAAATATAGTCATCCACATAAAGGGATGTTTAAAAGTCCTTGATTGGCTGAGGTTTTGCTAGTACACAGGCAGATGACATCCACTTACCACAGGGATCGGCAACCTTTGGCATGCAGCCCATCAGGGAAATCCACTGGCGGGCCAGGCTGGTTTGTTTACCCACAGTGTCCACAGGTTCAGCCAATTGCAGCTCCCACTGGCCATGGTTCACTGTTCCAGGCCAATGGGGGCTTATCCTTCTGCTGCAGCTTCCTCAAAGTTGAATTTTTTTTGTGTGAAAATGAATTTTCACACACTAGCAGTGAGAATTTGTGCCCAAAAAAGGAAAGGCCTGTGTGTGCCTAGGGCTGCAGTTAGATGCTCCCTTTCATTCCACAGAAAAAAATATTTCTGACTCCTACTCCCACTCCTTGATAGACAGTCCCTTCTGATTTCCTAAATAAAATCAACCTACTAAACAATTTGGGTCTCTGTCCTCCAGCAATAAATAAATTCTTCCCCTTCCCATCCCTCACAGCTCCTCTGCGGTAACTCCCATCACTTCTCACTTACATCTCCTGAAAATGAACAGGCAGCTGCCTACTACTCTGCTCTCTGCTTCCCCCACTGCTCTCTACTTCCTCCATGTCACAGTCTCCCACTGCTCTCCTTTGACCGTCTTTTGCCAGGTCACATGATCTTTCTCCCTCATTACCTTCCTACCCCGTCACTGGGTCACTGAGCACACTGCCCTTGCATCTACAATCAAAGGCTCTTAGCTGCAGCATCCTTGACATCTCAGCTCTTGTCTTTCAGCTTTCTAAGCTGGAGTCAATGTAGCTTAGGTTGACTTCCTGTGGTATCTACGCAGCACTGTGTTGATGGGAGACACTCTCCCATTGAATTACCTTACTCCTCTTGTTCCGGTAGAGTACCAGAGTTGACCGGAGAGCATTCTATGGTCAATTTAGTGGGTTTTCACTAGACCCACTAAATTGCCCCTTGCTGCATTGATTGCAGCATTGTCAATCCCCACTAAGTGTAGACATGGCCTTTATCTTCTTGTGCTGTTCCTGGGATGGAAGTTGAGCTTTGCACTCTCAGTGCCAGTACACATACTATTTAGGTCTACTCTAATTCTGCCTCAAAATGTACTGAATACGTAGCCTGTGGGCATATGCAGTGCTTAGCACTGCTCTCTGTCTTCAGTAGAGGGATGACCTCCTTTATGGGCTGGAGTCTCACCAGCCTCATAGATTCAGATGTTTTAAAGCCAGAAGAGACCATTATGATAATCTAATCTGACCTTCTGTATGACACAGTGGGAAAGAATGTCATGTTGTAAACTGTATCAAGCACATAACTCCTATTTAAGCTATAACAGGGGCTGGCAACCTCTGGCATGCGGCTCGCCAGGGTAAACACCCTGGTGGGCTGGGCCAGTTTGTTTACCTGTCACGTCGACAGGTTTGGCAGACCGCGGCTCCCACTGGTTTCCCGCCACCTCCATTGGCCTGGGATGGCAAACCATGGCCAGTGGGAGCCGCGGTCAACCTAATCTGCCAATGCAGCAGGAAAACAGACTGGCCCAGCCCGCCAGGGTGCTTACCCTGGTGAACCACGTGGCAAAGGTTGCCAGCCCCTGAGCTATAGCATGCCTTTTACAAATATATCCAGTCCTGATTTTAAGACTTCAAGTAATGGAAAATAGGAGGTTAAGTATATTGTTCCAGTGATTAATTACCCTTTCTGTTTGTTTCTTATTTCTACTCTGAGTTTGTCTAGCTTCAGCTTCTAACCATTGGAATCAACCACTGGATCTTGTTAGACATTTTTCTGCTAGAATTAAGAGCCATCTACTATCAGAAATCTCTTTCTCATGTATATACTTCTACACTAGGATGAAGACTCCTCATAATATTCTCTTGCATAAACTAAATAGATTGAGCTTCTTAAGTCTGTCACTATAAGACAGATTTTCCAGACCTTAAATCATTTTTGTAGCTATTTTCTGAATGTTTCCCAATTTTTCAACATTCCTTTTTTAAGTATGGACACCAAAACTGGACACATTATTTCAGTAATGGTCTCACTGATGCCATGTTTAGAGGTATTACTGCCTCATTATTACTACTTGATAGTCCCGTTTATTCATCCAAGGATTGTGTTAGCTTCAACATTGCCCTGGAAACTCACATCTATCAGGACCCCTAAGTCATTTTCATTCTGGCTGCATTCCAGGATACAGTCACCCACCTTCTATTCTTTGTCCCTAGATATATAACCTTATATTTGGTTGTATTAAAACCTTACCAAGCATTTTATGTTGGCCTTTATAATTGGCCTGTCTCCATCATTATTTACCACTGCATCAATTTGTGTGTCATCCACAAATTTTACTAGATGTGATTATGTATTTTCTTCCAGATCATTGATAAGGATATTGAAAAGCATTGAGCCATTGAGCTCGCTGGACCCATTACAAACACTCCCATTGCAAAACGATTCCCCATTTACAATTACTTTTT
The DNA here is from genome assembly GCF_003597395.2 of Chelonoidis abingdonii. NCBI lineage: Eukaryota > Metazoa > Chordata > Testudines > Testudinidae > Chelonoidis > Chelonoidis abingdonii. The sequence goes on from NC_133769.1 coordinate 295,160,488, forward strand.
TGAGAACTTAAAAAACTTAAAAAGTTTTTAATCCATTTAATATGGACCATATTGATTTTGTATAGTGCTCATTATTTTATAAGAATGTCATGCAGGACTAAATCAAATGCCTTAAAGAAGACTAAGTATATTATATAGTATATACATGTACATGGTGTTCCATTACTAGATGGAAATGGTAGAATTATCAATAGTAATGCAGAAAAAGCTGAAGAGTTCAATAAATATTTCTGTTCTGTATTTGGAGAAAAAAAACAGATGATGCCATGTTGTCATATGGTGATAATGACATTTTCCATTCACTAATATCTCTGCAGGATGTTAAACAGAAACTATTAAAGTTAGAAATTTTTAAATCAGCAAGTCCAGGTAAATTGCATCCAAGAGTTTACGAAGAACTTGCTGGATCATTAACTCTGATTTTCAGTAAGTCAGAGCACTGGAGAAGTTCCAGAAGACTTAAAAAAAAAAATCTAAAGTTGTGCCAATTTTTAGAAGGGGCAAATAGGATGATCCAGTTAATTATAGACCTATCAGCCTGGCATTGGTAATGGGCAAAATAATGGCATCGTTTATATGGACTCAATTAATAAAAAATTAAAGGAGGGTAATATAATTAATGTACATCAACATGGTTTTATGGAAAATAGATCTAACTAACTATATCGGAAGGCTCGAAAGTCTCAAATCCAGGCATGTAGAGTTATTAGGCAGCAAACACTTCCACACTGCCAGCCAGCAGTAGCTGTAACCAAGTTATGCTCCCCTACCCATGATCCCCTGTGGGCACAGACCACCTCCGGAGTTTGACAGGCAGCAGCCTCATGGTGTCTGATGGCCCTTCTGCCCTATAAAAACCCAAGGGACATTCCAGGAAGCATCCAGGTAACAGTGCAATTCACTAGCTAGCTGCCATGACCATCCTGCAACCTCTGTTTCTGACCTCCCAGTATTGATCTCATATCTGACTTGGATCCCACTCAAACTCTACAACACCCACACTGATCATAGTACCCAGTATAGTCTCAGTCTAATTTTCCCCCCGTCTCCAGACCCTTGGCTTGACTATTGACCCTGATTATCGATTATCTGCCATTAGTCCCACCTACCTTTGCCCAAGAACCTGACAGTTGGCCTGGATGGCTCTAAGCCTTGGAGAAGGCTCGCCCTATAGGACATGGAGGCAGTGGGGCCAATATGTTCCAAAGGGCATTTGTTGTGCTGAATGGGTTGACAGCCAGAATAACTCGATGTTCCTTTTGCCCCAAGCAGAGTTCATCCATAGTAATGCAGATTATGTGACCTTTCGGTTCCACCACTATCACCACCCAGTCATATGCATTACTTCTATGAATACTGTAGCCACTGAGTCTGGCAAATCCACAAGTTCTAGGAAGAACTTAACACATCTTGAAAATACAAAAAAGGATAACATGGATTGCTGGCACCATAAAGGACCACAGTTTGCTTTGGGACAGAAAGTGTGGCTTTCCACACAATACATCTGCACAGACTGGCTCTGTCACACATTGAGCCACCAGCAGTTTTGCCTGTACCCAATCAGTGATTGACTGGGTAAACTTTCAACTCTAACATCCAGATCCTTCAAGATACATCCAGTGTTTCATATTTCTTTTTTGAAGCTATACTTAACCACCCCTTTGTGCATCAAATACAACCATTCCCCTGCCATGTAGGTCATGATGAGTATGAGGTCCACAAGATACCGGAGTCAAAAATCAAACACAAATCCTTTCTGGACTGGAAGGCCTATGGCCAAGAAGAGCAACCCTAGAAATTAGCTTCCCAAGTCCATACCGCCTGACCCATCAGGTCAGCAGTAGTATACCCCTGGGGAGTAATGTAAGGCCAACAGGTCTTGAAGCAGGGCCTACAGAGATGCCAGGAAGCAAACACCTCTATGCTGCCACCTAGCAGTAGCTGGAAGTCCCCTAGCCCTGGCCTGCTGTGGGAACAGACCACAAGAAAACCCACCTCAAGGGGCTTGACAGACAGCAGCCTCATGATATCTTCTTGGTTCCCTGCCCTAAACCCAAGGCACATTCCAGGAAGTGTCCATGTAATAATTTGGTTCACTAGTTAGCTGCTATGATCAGCCTGCATTTTCTGTTTCTGAACTCCCATTATATTTGACTTGGGTGACTAGGTGGAGGCCTGAGGCTGGGTTACTTTAAGGGAACTGCGTTGTTGACTTCTCAGTAACCAGTGGGGTATAACAGAAGCTGTTTTGTGCTGGCTTGGTAAATCTAAGTATTGGAATACTACCAGCTTTTGGGATTGCCTGCCCCATTCTTGGAGTTCATTCTAATTGAGTGATGTCAGCTGACTTCCCTTGGATTCCAGTTACAGTATGAAATTAAGCCCAAGAAAAATGTAAGCATGTATATCAGGGAAAGTTTCTGATTAGATGTAGGAAAGTAATGGAAGTGGTGTGCATCATTTGAATGAGACTAAATGTTGGAGAACATACTGAAGGGAGGCAGGTAAATGGACTAGAAGATGACCTAATGTATATTTATCTTTAACTTCTACCATAGTATAATGCATGTTTGAAAAATAAACCATATGAGCCCCTGTCATTATGGATAAGGGCCAGATTGTCAAGTTGTCAGCATCAATAGCTGGGGTGAGATCTTCAGAAAAGTGAAACTCCTATTTAGGCTGCTAAATAAGGCTAGATTTGCAAAAAGTACTCTTCACCCAGCAGCCCCATTGTGACATTTATGGCCCGATTTTCAAAACCAATCAGCACAAGTGCTGGGCTTTCCTGAAAATCTGGCCACTTATCTTTTTGCCTAAATGGGAGCAGAACTCAAAAAACTGGCACGAAATAAGCAGAAAAATAATTTAGTGATATTCATAAATGAGTTTGATTTGAAAGTTTACCCTTTTCTGTTATAATGTTGTGAAGGCCTTTCCACACATATAGACATAGCTTTACATGCAGGAGTAATTTCATTGACTTTAGTGTGCCTAACACATACAAAGTTACTTATGTGCATAGATATTTGGTATCTAACTGTGTAATATAATTTTAGTCTAGATTTAATACATTAAATACACTCCAATTCCGGCATAAAGGTAAGCCATGAAAATCCTATAGAATATGTATATTTTTAATTGAGTACAGGCCACTAGAAATAGCATTTTTAATTTAGATTTAATAACTCTATAAAAGATAAATCTAGTTGTCATGTAATAAACAGTAATTAATTAGTTAATATCAATTAAATACTAAAAATATTAATTTACATTTAACATCTAACTACTGTAATTTGCTATAGCTATCTTATTAAATGCTAATTAAATTTCTAAACATTCTTACAAGTTTAATGCATTAATAATAGGAACATAAGTACACATTTACTATATCTGCAGTTCTCAGTTCATTACATGGCAACTAGATTTATCTCTTTTACAGTAATTAAATATACTAAGCAAACCTCAGTAACTTTTCTTAACACATACCATAACTGTTTTATTAATTTCAAATTAAATGCCCATTTAAGGCTTCTAATCTACAGCTGCCCTAAACAGCTTTCTGCCAACAGAGCAAAGATTATTGTGATGTTATAAGTAAATCATGGCGTTTCTAGGCTTTGGGTATGAGGCTTACAAGTTTGGAACATTTTTTCCCTTCTGTTCTGCTTTAGTTTCACGATTATGATGACTGTTTATTAATCTGTAATTTTCTTTCCAAGATACCTCATCTTATTCTCTCATTCCCCAGTCTGTCCTAGCATCCTCTGTGGAGTCCGACTTATAGCTAGTCCTTCATTTCAACAGCTCCTATTGCTGATTCTGCACCTAGATTATTGTTCACTGTTTAAATAATTTTTTTAATAAATGGGTAAGGTTTTCGTTGTGTTCCATGTGTAGGACTTTCTCAGTGTCAATGTTAGGGCTATTATGTTTCTTATAAATTCACCCTATATTTTTTTACTAAAACATCAACATCAGGGAAGTTTAACCAAATTACACTTATACATCGGCAGGCAAAGAAAGCCCTATAGGAATGCTAGCCAAAGTGCTATGAATATGCCATGGTAACATCCATAATATGATTTCTTGGAAGACTGAGAAAAATACTGTAGTTGCATATACCAAATGATTTAGAATTGTGGGTCTTTTCACATATGAGGGGGGTTGTCAGAAAGGAAGGAGGCTGCTGTGCAGCAAGGAAAGCACATTAGCTATTAACCTTCCCCCAGCCGATCAACTTTATTTTGCAATCTTGCCTCAGAACCATTAGAATACCCTGAAGAAATAACTTTCCAATTAAAAAGGATCTCAGAGAACAAAGCCATTTTATCTCTGACTCCTGGTGTTCTTTATTCCAATAATTTAAATTGGAATTGATTTTTCAATTTAGCCGTTGACTTGCTATGGACACACAGCTGAAAAGGCCGAATGGAATTGCATGGCTGAAATATTTGTCTTTGTGATGCACTTCTCATAAATTCACAGGAGCCTTTTTTAATGCATTTTCTTTCTGCTGCTACTGCCTCAGACAACAGCTTTTTAGCACAGCGTGGGCAAACTGAGAAAACATGTCCAGTATGACCTCGAGGGCCTCCCACTCAGTTCTTCATAGATTCATTTAATTGTTACATCTCTGAGAAAAATGAATAGATCCAACATATCCAAAGTGATAGCTGTTTCTTGAAGCCTGAAAATTTGTTCTATAATTTATGTGTGCTGATTCCATTTCTTTAAAAGAAAAAAAAATGGTTCATTTTATTCTGTCCAGTACAAATATGTTCCTACACAAATACCTCAGGTGCATTTTTTTCATTCTTTTAGTAGCAGCATCACTTAACACTATAATTGATTTAGCTGTAGAATATAATAGTTTTTGAAGGAGCACTCCGGTTATTAAAGAGGCTTTTAAAGGACCGGGATGTGATTGTGCCTATATCTAACTTCAAGGAAAGCACATCCCAGAAGCTTCATTTGACTGGAAAGGGAGTTGCAGGTGTATGATTGAGGGCAGAATTGGACCCATAACATTTACAATTTTGTAACAGTAGCATTTAACTTCCTGTTGTTTCCGGGGTGATTATTTGCTGACAGTCTCAGCGACATGCATGACATTGAGAATTCTATTAAGGAAGTAGAGCTGGAGGAGGAAGGGGAAGAGAGAGTGAACTCCAGATGTTCAGTAGCATGACTGGTTATTTTAATCTATTTTGGATGGGGGTTATGTTCATAAAGACGACTGAAAGACTGATGATAGCTACCCGTTTATTTTCTTGACCTTTCAATTCTCTCTTCTCTTCCTCCCTACTCCAGTGCTGGACAGAATGTTCTGTGCTCCATGAGTTGATTGGAAATGTCATTCCACGAGTTCACCAGTGGGTGCTGTTCCTTACAAGACTGGACAAATTATGTCTGTGTGTCTAATTTCAACAAAGCAGGGGGAGTCTGGTTCTGAAGTCAATCTCAGAAATGGATCTTCCATATGGAGGCATAGAGATTGTAATATTTTCAAAACAGAAGCAGATTAGCATATATTCTACCTGAAAGAAACCAGTGTTCCAGTACTTTTTAAATGTATTAAGGGGATTAGGAGATGGAAGACAAGGCTAGAAAGCTATGCTAATAAGTAGATGATTTTTAAATAACACAACAGCTACATATTACTGGTACATTACTTTTACCAAAGCTATGTTTTGTTCTGTAGCTTCTTTTTCCAGCTAACATACATTAAACAGACTTATGCACAAGTGAAAACATATCAGTTGGGGGTCTAACTTCATCTGCCTGTACAGATATAATATTGATTGCTATTAATGAAAGAGTTAGAACAGGCATGCCAAGGATAAGACTATACCTGAGTAGATATTATTTTGTAAATTACATCGTCTATTTTGCAGACAGTAATACATATTTGGCCAGTGCCTTAGCTGGTGTAAATGGGCATAGTTCCGTGAAGCCAATTAAGATATGCCAATTTATGCTAGGTGATTATCTAGCCCATTATTATTATTGTTAGCCAATTCACCAATTCTCAAGAAAAAAATTGAACCCAGGATTTGGTAAAAGTGTAATCTTACTGTTTCTCTACAAAACAGATTGGGCAATATGTGTGTTACCAGAAAAATAAGAAATGAATTTGAAAACAAGATTCCAAAACAGTGATCTTTGGAAACAACTGGTTCTACTGATCATTTAAATGAACTTCTCTGCTGAAGTAATTTTGCTACCCTACTTCAGTCAATACGTTTTGCCTTTGCAGATGTGCAGCTGGAGGCACAGGCAGGGTGACATTTGTCCATTGCCACTTAGTGGGTCAGTGGAAGAACTAAGAAAAGAGCTCAGGCAATGTTCAATTTTTAGAGTGAATCTGCTACATCCAGGCCTATTGGTAAGCTCACTCTCCTGAACTACAAAAATAATTTTAAATGTTTGGTAGGCTACTAAAGGTCACTAAATTCTCTGATTTAAACCCTTTCCATTCATTTCAGTGGGATTGCATTGGGTATAAATCACCTTTGGCATTTGGCCTATTTTAAGATGTCCTCACTTAATGTCTAAGAGAATGTTTGAAGAGCTGTTTCCATTTTAAAGTAATGGTGAGCATCTAATTTTGCTCCCAAATGCACACCTGCATGCACACAACCTCTCTGACAATGATGGTGATATTAATCGAGTACATCATCAAAATGAAGGACACTAGAACAAAAGCCATTATCCCTTCCAGAGTTCCCTCTCTTGCTAAAAAATGAAATGTTAATGACAGTAGTTATGCAGGTCTTGTACAGTTCTTCCAGTTTTATGCTATGCTAAGCTAGTTTTTATTAACCACATTGGCTTAGTCTGATGAGTGGTACCATCTGATTTCTGTAGAAGTCTGAGGAAGAGGAAGAGCGTATTTGGCTACAGACTGGTTAACGTAGTGAGGAGGCCTTTAAACGAGCTTCAACAGGGGCAAGCGATCAAAGCCCACAGGTAAATCAAAAACATAGAGACCTGGGAGAAGGGTAGGAATCTGGTGGGAGCATGGGCTGTTATAGCAGAAGTAAGGGAGAGACAACACAGAACTGGGGTGGGGGAATCAAATCAGTATCTTAGATGTCTGTATAGTAATGCAAGAAGCATGGAGAATAAGCCAGAAGAACTCAAAACGCTAGTAAATTAACACAGCTATGACAGTTGGCATCACGGAGACTTAGTGAGATAATACTAGAATATTGGAATATAAGGATACAGCTTGCTCAGGAAGGTCAGGCAGGGAATAAAGGGAGGGGGTGTTGCCTAATATATTAAAAATGTATACACTTGGACTGAGGTTGACATAGAAATAAGAAATAAGAGACAGACTTGTTGAAAGTCTCTGGGTAAGGATAAAAGGGGTAAATAACAAGGGTGGTGCTGTGGTAGGGGTTTACTGCAGACCACCAAACCAAGAAGAGGTAGAGGAGCTTTTTTTAAACAACTAAACATCCAAAGCACGGACTTGGTGGTGACATCTGTTGAGAAAGCAGCACACACAGCAGGGCACAGATTATCTAACAAGTTCTTGGAATGCATTGGAGACAATTTTTTATTTCAGAAGTTGGAGAAATTTTACTGGAGGGAGGCTGTTCTAGATTTGATTTTGACAAATAGGGAGGAACTGGTTGAGAATTTGAAAGTGGAAGGCAACTTGGGTGAAAGTGATCATGAAATGTTAGAGTTCATGATTCTAAGGAATGGTAGTAGGGAGAACAGCACAATAAAGACAATGGATTTCAAGAAGGCAGACTTTAGCAAACTCAGGGAGTTGGTAGGTAATATCCCATGGGAAGCAAGTCTAAGGGGAAAAACAATTGAAGATAGTTGACAGTTTTTCAAAGAGACATTATTAAGGGAACAAGAACAAACTATCCCACTGTGTAGGAAAGATAGGAAGTAAGGCAAGAGACCTCCCTGGCTTAACCAGGAGATATTCAATTATATGAAACTCAAAAAAGAGTCCTACAAAAAGTGGAAACTCCATCAAATTACAAAGGATGAATGTAAACCAGTAACACAAGTATGTACGGACAAACTTAGGAAAGCCAAGGCACGAAACAAGATCAAACTAGCTAGAGACATAAAAGGAAACAAGAAAACATTCTACAGTGAAAACAAGGCAGGAGCAGAGTCTAATATAGGGAAAGAATAAGTCAAAAATTACTTTGACAAGCTAAATGTCTTCAAATAACCAGGGCCTGATGAAATTCATCCTAGAATACTCAAGAAGCTGACGGAGGTGATATCTGAGCCTTTAGCAATAATCTTTGAAAAGTCATGGAAGACGGGATACATACCAGAAGACTCGAAAGGGGCAAATATAGTGCCCATCTATAAAAAGGGAAATAAGGGCAACACAGGGAATTACAGACCAGTCAGCTTACCCTTGCAAGCCATGTGCCAGAGGTTGCCGACCCCTGGTCTAGATAATGCTTAGCCCTGCCTTGAGTGCAGGGGACTGGACTAGATGACCTCTCGAAGTCCCTTCCAGTTCTATAATTCTATGATCCCCAGGCTTTTCCTGCAAATCTTGGGGACATCTGTGGGTTTGATAGGACTTATCCCTGACTACCTTATGTGGAATCATCAGTGGTGAACTTCAGAAGTTCAAGCTTTTTTAAATTTATACAGATGTGTATATGTCAGTCAACGTCAACATTTTTACAATTGGTGACAAGATGGCTGGTGTAGTATGGTGAGTCCTGTGCTTTTCTTGGTGGGGGGATAAGATGCCACCCCTTGCCCCTGCTCTTGGGGCACCAAGGGACCCACTACTGGCCCAGAAAGGTGATAAAGGAGGGAAGCGGGGGAGGGGTCTGGGTTTGCTCCTCACTCTGAGCCCCATCCCCTCTCAACCTCTGTGGGTTCTTACCTTCTTCCCCCTTGGGTGAGGTGCCTTCATTCTTTAAATGTTGAGGGAGGGAGTCTCCTTCCCCTCCTCCTTACTCCAGTTTTCTGATCTCCTAAGTCTCACAGCACCCCTCCAAGCTCCTGTCCTCTCTCCCTCCTCCTTCTCCCATGACTGACTCCAGCAGGGTGTTTTATTAGGTTGCTAAGAGGGCCTTAATTGACTACAGGTGCTCCAATTAACCTGTAGCAACCCTCCCTAGTCTACAGGGAACCACGCCTTAATTAGCCCAGGGCTTATATACTTCCCCTCTACCATTCTCCCACAGCTCCCCAGCCCTCCTGTATCGCAAATTGCTTGAATAATAGAATTTTATATAAATAATCAGCTATTCTATATCTACTGTATAACAATGTAAAAAAAAACTATATTAAAAAATCACCTCACCACAGCTATGATCCCTACCATTCTCTTGTATTGTGCCTAGGTGGTCAGTGAATTCAGGCTGTCAGACCCATGAGACAAGTGAATGCCATAGGTGAGCCCTTTTCACTTAGAAAGTTGTGCACATAATCTGATCACATGTAAACCCAGGCCTTCTGAGCTCATACACCTCAGCTGATTTCAGTTGTTAGGTTTAGATATGTGAGAGATAGAGGTGCAGTCTCTGAGACACCCCGTACTCAAACCATATAGACCAAACTTCTACAGACTAAAACAAATACTCTTAGTTACCCTTTGAAATGAATTGGAAGTCTGTATAATCTCTGGAGCACAAATATAATACATTTCCTACATGAAACATCATTTTAAAAGTTGGTAATATTTTTTGCACAAGTAGGTGTTTCTGAGTGATTTTCAGGTGCAATGCCATGTACATCACTTTGCCTTAATGCAATCTAAAGGCGACTAAGGCATGAATAATGATGCTGTAGTTTGTATCCAGTAGGAGTGGACACTACTAGAACTGGTAAAAAAAATTGTTCTTGGAACATTTTTCTGTTGGAAAATGACATTATGGAAAGTTTCAATTTTGATATAGGATCATGTTGATTTGGATGAAATTTCTTTTTAATAACTGAAAAAAAGTGTTTTGATATGGTCCTTATCAGAAAAGAATATTTCAATTTTTTTAAATGACTTCATTTTGAAAAATTTATTGTATATTTTATTATAAATGATTATTTAAAAAGTCTACATCTGAACAAAACACTTCACTGTATTGAAATTCAACATTTTGACCCAAAATTATTTTTTTTCCAGTTTTTCATTTTGTGGGAAATTTCTAATTTTATTTATTTTTGTTTTGGTTCCAATTCAGAATGAAAACAAATTTTGAAAGTTGGAATGTCCCACTGGAATTGCAGAAAGCTAAACCACCTTTGGATGCTCTTAGTAAGTAGTACCCTTCTATACAGGGCATTACTGCAGAGTAGCTAAGTGCTTTAAATTCACACATTTGTTTATTATGCACCAATTTCCCTGTGTAGACAAGCTGTGAAAGACCTTTTGATATTTGGGTCTTTTTTAACCCTTTCACACTCCTTTACTGTTAATCTTGTGCCCTACATATTTCAACTGACATTTTTTTTTTATAAGAAATCTCTTAACACTTTAATGAGAACATTAAACTCAGTTTCACCAGTTTTCTCAGTACCACAATGTCATTAAGAAGAGAGATCCTTGATTCTATGAATGATAGAAACATGGCTCTTTCTGTCTTCCTGAATGAAGTTTACTTCTATAAATAGCTTTATTTTGTCTTTTCACAGCATATAACCAAGACTTTGGGTAGCTACATCTTAACAACATTCAGTTTCTCTCTAGAACATTTTCTTTCTTTCTTTTATTTCTCTTAGGTACTTACTATAGTCTCCTTCATTTCTGACAACTCTTTGGGGCTGGGTGCTTTTCTTCTTATTCATCTGTGAAGCTCTTAGATTAAAGTTGGTGTTATATAAATAAATTATAATAATATCCCTTCAGTTCCATTCCCCTCACCAAATTATGTCTGGAGCAGTAGTAATTAAGAAGTCTCCAGAATGGAGTTAGAAAAACAACAAATGAGTTCAATAAGAGTTTAACTGGAATTGGATGAGCTGGAGAGAATGTTCGTCCACAGAACTGTGTCCAAAAATTGTTCTCCCTGAACTTATTTATATTAAATGCACAAAGCATCTCCTTTAGGTGCATGTATGGAGATTATAACCATTCCATTCCAGAATGCCACACACATTCACCCAATGAGACTTTGTTCTCATGGTGGGATGTGCTGAGGGCTTGTCCGTTGCTAAGTTTCTGAAAAATATTGCTCTCAACATCGTCACACACAACCATTCCTCTTTGTAATGATGCTGGCAGTAGTTATATGATTAATTGATATAATAGGTCCAAAATATTTTAAGCAAAGTAGATATGGTTTGTGTTTAAATTTCAGTGGAAAAATACTTTTTTACTTGTGCATCTTTGTATTTCTATGAGAAGTTCATGTAATGAACTTTTGTAAAAAAATCAAAACCACTCTCTCCATTGGTAAAAACTGAGATTTCAAATATTTGTCTTGGAAACAAGAGCCTTTTTGTGAAGTTAAAATCTCCAGCTATAAAACAATTGATATGTATCGTATTCATACTTTCTAAAGCTAGGGGTGCTGCCCAGGGCAGGCGCTTCCATTGAGGCGAACTAGGCAATCGCCTAGGGCGCCAGGATTTTCAGGGGGCGGCATTTTGCTGGGGGGGGGGGCAGCAGGCGGCTCCGGTGGACTTGCCGCAGTCGTGCCTGCGGAGGGTCTGTTGGTCTGTAGCTCCGGTGGAGCTGCCGCAGGCAAGCCTGCGGACAGTCCGCTGGTCCCACGCAGCTCCAGTGGACCTCGTGCAGGCACGGCTGCGGCAGCTTCACCGGAGTCGCGGACCAACGGACCCTCCGCAGAAATGGCTGCAGCAGCTCTACCGGAGTCACGGGAGCGGAGTGCGGGGCGGCGAAATGGCCGTGTGCCTAGGGCGTGAAAAACTCTAGTGCTGGTCCTGGTGCTGCCACACCTTCTGGCTTGAAGTGGATTCCATTATACACAGGACTTATTGTTTGGTTCAGTGGCTCTCAGCTCCGCACTTGAAAAATAGGCCCAACAACCCTGACAGTATTTAGTCATTTCAAATATAGTAATAATAATATCGCAACAAAATGTTGGATGAAAGGTTCTGTTGGGCTAGGACTCTCAAAATAGGAGGCTTATTTAACTGCTTATGCCAAGGAATCAAGTTGGAAATCTTACAAGAACATGTGCCCTCTTGAGATTTCCAGGATTTCTTGGTTCCTGACCAGGCTGGGAAAAGGATTGCATGTAGCATTCCTACTTCTGCTCTCAGTGAAAACTAAGAAATGCAAAGCTGCATTGTTTTTTGAAGCTTAACCAAATCATTTAAACCTTAAAGGTCTCAGGTTGATTTATTTGAGCCTGAATTTTAGGCTCAGATTTAGGTCTGTTCTAATTTTGTCCAGACCTTGGTTGCTACAAATATCCCTTATAATTATTGTGGGCAAAGTTCTCTTGTGTGATTCCTATTATGTATTTCTTATCCTCAGTGTGGCCCTTGGTGTCCTAGTGCTACACATGGAAAGTGCAGTGATGTCAGTGGGAGTGAGAATGCATGTAGAACACTCAATACTGTGTGGATTAGAGAGGAAAAAATTGCCTTAAGCATTTCCTTGGTTCTTTCTTCTTTACATGTAGCCAGAGTCCTGGTATATACATACAGTCAATTACATATATATGCTCCTAAAAATGTTTTCTATTGTGTATTTCAAGTATCTTTTGCGCACTTATAGTCGATAGTCGATAATTATGTTCACCAGAATCTGCTTCAATTCATCATCCCCCACATACACAAGAATGGATTCTTTTATTACTTCTTTTCAGGTGTATTTCAATATGTAGGCTCTATTGTGTTTAAAGGGGCTCTATTGTGTTACAATATGTAGTTTACAGAACATTTCTTCATGTGAAAACAACAGGTCTATTCTTTTTATACGTTTGCTATGGGATTTTACTTGATAGTGTACAGGAAGTTTGTTAAAAAAAAATGAACCAGTGAAAAAAAAGAAGCGTTTAAGAGGGTTCTGCTGTGTCTCCTAAAAGGATTGCAGTAAAGTCATTCTGCTGAATTTTTGCTACAGACCAAATGTTTTAAAAAATGCAGTGAAAAGTGTGGGTGTGTGTGAGTGCAAGAGAGGTTCAAAATAGCATTATCTGAAATGAATTACTAAATGGCTGCAGAAAGTATGAAAAGAGTTTTCAGTTCAGTGATTTTTACATATAATCCTTCTTCCCAAAATGTATTCACTTGAAGAAAGTTCTGTATAAAAATAAATTAATTGTTTTATAGCATTACTTTATGGCTCACACACAAATAAAGGAAGTGATATAAAGCATATGGACATAAATGTCCAGCAAAAATGCAGAGGTAGCTATATTGGCAGCTTTTAAAAATAAAATCTTTCTCTCTTAAATATATAGGGTTCTCATAGGGGGAGCTAGCCTTAAAGGGTATGTCTACCCAGTCCACAGCAGTAAGTCTCCTAGTCCAGGTCAAAAGGCTTATTCTAGCACTCTAAAAATAGCTGTATACGCAGTGCTTTGAGGCTGAGGCTTGGGATGGAGTTTGGCTCTGAAGTCTATAGAGCCTGAGCCACAACTTCAAAGCACTGTCTACAAAGTTATTTTTAAAGTTCTAGCAGAAGTGCTGCCTAGCTCAAGTCTGTCAACCTGGGATGGAAGGTTTGCTCTCACTGGCTGTGTGGACACACCCTAAGGCGCTACGGCTTAGCCTCACCTGTACCACCCAGGTGGAGGGAGTGAGTACAAGAGTCACATGACAGGGGAGCATGTAACTCAGGAGCAGGCAGGCTGGGGGATAAAAGGGGCAGTCTGTAGCTATTCAGAGAAGACACTCAAAGGAATAAGAGGGTGGTATGAGCAGCCACTTGTGATGGGTTGAATCACAGAACCCCCCTCGGAGCTACCAACTGATGTGCCAAAATTACCTCTGCTCCTGTTTTCCCTGCCAGTTTAGAACTCCAGCAACCTGTCTTGCTGAGCCAGACACTCCCATCTGCTCCAACAAAGACCCAGCGTCTGAATTACGTGCCCTAAAGCTGCAGGTTTACCTGAAAACAGATCACAGAAGTGTGCTAGTCTTTAACACTTAGATGCCCAACTCCCAATGGGGTCTAAACACAAATAAATCCGTTTTACCCTATATAAAGCTCATGCAGGGTAAACTCATAAATTGTTTGCCCTCTATAACACTGATAGAGAGAGATGCACAGTTGTTTGCTCTCCCAGGTGTTAATACATACTCTGAGTTAATTATTAAGTAAAAAGTGATTTATTAAATACAGAAAGTAGGATTTAAGTGGTTCCAAGTAGTAACAGACAGAACAAAGTAAGTCACCAAGCAAAATAAAATAAAATGCGCAAATCTAGGTCTAATCAAGCTAAATACAAATAAGATCCTCACCAGTTTCAGAATGCTCCCTTTTACAGACTAGTCTCTTTTTAGCCTGGGTCCAGCAATCACTCACACCCCCTGTAGTTACTGTCCTTTGTTCCAGTTTCCTTCAAGTATCCTGGGGAGTGGAGAGGCTCCTTCCTTAGCCAGCTGAAGACAAAATGGAGGAGTCTCCCATGGGTTTAAATAGACTTTCTCTCATGGGTGGCAACACCCCTCCTCACTCCTATGCAAAGTCCAGCTCCAAGATGGAGTTCTGGAGTCACCTGGGTAAGTCACATGTCCATGCATGACTCACAGTCTTTACAGGCAGAAGCCCACATGGTATCTTGTATGTCTCCAGGAAGACTTCTTATGTGGATTGGAGCATTCCAAGATGCATTGTTCCCCAAGTGCTTCCTGATTGGGTACTTAACCTTGTGAATTCTTTCCTAAAGATGCTGACCAAATACATCACAAAGCTTACTTAGAAACCAAGCAAGCATACAGCCCATATTCTTAATCTCAAGTATATGTGTACAAATAGGATGAATAGATATAATAGACCATAACTTTTATAGAGATATGTTACATGGCACAGGCAGCACAAAACATATTCAAGTTATGTCATATTCCCCTAAAGCATTATGGGGTACAGCGTGACACCACCCACCCACCCATGTGACATATAGGTCTTCAGGGAGTAGGAATCAGATAGGAAGGAAGGACTGGGCAGGAAGCCTGCTAGGGTGAAAAACTCAGCAGGAACCAGACTTAAAGGAACAGAGGCCTGCACTAAGGAGTCTGAGCTAGTTAGGAAAGCTGGATGGAAGATAAGTTAAAAAAAACAGACTCCCAAAAAGTCAGGGTTAGTGAGAAAACATTTGTAGTGTGATGTCTGATTCACTGGGGAAGAAGGGGAAACGGAAGTATCAGCAGGGCCTGATACTGGATTGGGTAGGACCTTGCTACAGATTCAATGTATTGCTTTTTTGAGAATAGTTTGATAAAGTAGTATTACAGTAAGACAAATGCTTCCTTTCTACAGTACTGGGTCTCCAAAACATGGAGGTCACCTATAGGTCAAGGAAGAATTGTTTGTAGCTACAGAAACTTAGCAAGGGTTGCATTTTACTCTCTGAAGTGTGCAAACAATAGATATTTGAAGGCAAAACATCTTGTTGATTATATTTTACATAGTATCTCAAGTGATGGATGGGGTTCTGAAAGAAGCCTTGTCTCTTCAGTTCAATTCAGCCCATTTTAAAGAAAACAGTTTAACACAATTTGCATCGGATGCAGTCTCATATTGGATTGTATATGTTTTACCAAGTACAAACAAGAACATAGTATCAGCAAAATGTGAACAGGAGTGCATATATGTGAGAAAGAGAGAAAGAAGAAAGTTCATAAAACTGTGTTCTAGGGGGAAAAAATCTATTAGCTTTCTGATATTCATAGTTAGAAGCAGGTAAGGAATACACTACTTGTGTCTGGCACATTTAAACTCATATAGCATCTATTTGCTTTGCTTTGTCAAAACATATGAAAAATCATTAAAGTGTTTTAATAAATGTCTGGTTTTCTTGCTCATTCATCTTATAAATATTAATTAGCCATGGATCAGGCAATTAAAGTTTAATCAATTTGCACTAATTAGCACCACATACTTGCATAAAAAGATAAAACCAACTCCTGCATCTGGTTGTTATTTGCAGTTTTGTCAAGTGCTGATGAGTTTAATCTTGAAGAGACGATTAAGAAGAAAAGAGGAAAATAAGTCAAGAAAGTAGTGTTAATTTTATTAAATCTTCAATCAAACCCTCTGTTCATGAGCTGCCTGGGAACAAAGCCAAGCAACATTTCACTTTGCATAAAGTAGGCATGAATGTGCAAAAATTGAGCACTTTCTGATAACCACACCCTGTAATTTGAAATATATATATATAGTTCTACAGACTTTCACATGGTCTTTTGTATAAAAAACAAACGAATATAAACCATACCTCTGAATCCAAACCTCCAAGATTTGGAAGGGAGGAAGGAATAAAATCCAAATCTGGATCAAGATCCAAATATGTTTGCCTAGCCTATATTGCCTAATGGGCAAAACAAAAAGGCAGGATCTGAAGTCTATTAGAGTTTTGGTGGTTCCAAAGATAGAGCTTAATGTTGAAGCTCAGGCTTATTTTTCATTGGTAGTAGGGAAGGGTGAGTCAATATGTTGTGGGAGAAACATAGGTGTTCCAATGGGTGTGTGGACTTTGACTCAGCCCCACTCTTAGACCATCATTGATAGATCTGTGGGTAGCGGGGGACCTGAATAGCTCCTGCAGTGGGGATATTTAGGGCCTTCTGGGCATGGGTGGTCAGTATTTTGTGTTCTTATTTTCCCATGCTCCCATTCCTTAAAAAGATATGATGGATCTCCAAGAATACTACTGAGTCAGCTTATCATCCTGCTGGGGGCTGGAAGGGATTTTATCCATGCAGCAAAACTGGCAACAAAATTGGTAGGTGTTTTTCACCTTGTTGTTTGCATCCATTAAGTCTGGTTTGAGGGAAGGAGGTCCTTGTTTACTAGGGACAAGTTTAGTGACTTCCCACTGTGAATTGCAGGTTTAAAAGAATTAATTTAGTCCATTCATTACTGTAAGGAATTATAGAGGGATTTGTCCTGGTTTTATTGCCTTGGCATAGGGAGAATGGAATGCCTTGTGTAGCTTGAGATGCCCCTTACCGTAACCTTGTGTAAGAGAAAGACCTGGAGCCTGGCTATG
Organism: Chelonoidis abingdonii; assembly: GCF_003597395.2. Taxonomy (NCBI): domain Eukaryota; kingdom Metazoa; phylum Chordata; order Testudines; family Testudinidae; genus Chelonoidis; species Chelonoidis abingdonii. The sequence continues at coordinate 295,177,620 of NC_133769.1, forward strand.
CAAGCCATGGCCCTTGGATGGCAGTACATGAAGACGGAAGTGGCTCAGGTCCTCTTCAAACTTTCTGATATATTTCAAGCTGTTGTTACCAACTTCAAATCTGCATTAGAACTACTTTGCTGGGTAGTGGTCACCATAAATGGTTAATTTAAGTACAGTTGCAGCCTCCATATTGACCCCATACCACTCATGTCTTGTTCCTGTGTCCTGGTCAATGTAGGCTATAACAATATTAGTAGGAGTTACATGTATCTGTTGAGGGGAGAACAGACCCCTAAAAGACTTTAACAGTGGAGTTCTAAGCTGGTGTGTGTATATTTTACTGTCATTTTGTGGCATTTTAAGGTGTTTTTTTATAGCATAATTCTGTTTCTGGCTTCTGAATTCAGTTACATAAATTAGCCTGTCAATCTACCAAACAGATATTGTTCAGTACATTTGTATGAGTATTTTGTGTATTAATAACAGGAGAAAATAAAGTGTTCCATTACCATCTATTCATATAACTGACAAGGATTATAGGGAATGAAACATGTATTTAATCACTGATGGAAATTTACCTTAAGCTTGGCAGGTAAAGCCACACTTTTTAAGATGATTTAGCATTGTACTAAAAAACAGAGCATGAATCATAAAGAAGCTATGCACCATTTACATGAGAATTTTCATGTAGTTTATGCAAGAAGAGACCTGTGAATGGTTATTGATATTTTTCAAATAAAGTATGTATGATTCATTAAACTCCCCATTCCCCAGTGCACAAGCCAGTGCTCTGTTAAGCATTCTTAACAAAGAAGGAGCAGAAGCAGCTGAAAAGGTGTTGTGTTTTAATGTTTGTTTAAAAAGCTGATAAATTTGGCACAAAAAAAGTGCTTGAAACTTCAGATTGACTATTGTTATTATTGAGCAATTTATATTCTGATAGTTCCCAGAGCCCCTATTGTGCAGGGTGCTGCACAAATACAGAGTCTGGCCTGGTCTATTTATTGAAGACTTTGTCATCTAGAGCCCTGATTCTGAAAAGGATCCCTGTTTGGTCAATGGGATTTAAACATGCTTAAAGTTAAGCATGTGGTATCCTGAATGTGGATGGACTTAAGCACATGGTTAAGCACTTTCCTAGCTTGAGGCCTAAATAGGCTGTTGTTACTAAGCAAAGCAGGGAGTGTTGTCTGTAATACTGCATGATTAAACCCTTAACCCACTGTGCTGTAAAGAGACCACCTCTCACATAGGACCTGATGTTGTTCACAGATGGCTATGCTGTTAGTGGCAGTCTTTCTTTGAATAGGTGTCATTTTTGGAGGTGTCCTGTGGGGTAACTGTATTAATACTGCAGAATGCAAGGTCTGTGATTGCTGGGGCACAAAGGAGTCAGCAGGGAGGCAACTATGAAATTTCCCCTTCTTCTGTGCTCTAATTCTTCTGGAGCCCAATTTAAGCTAGAGTGTCTTTTGCATGAGAGATCCCAGTTACTAAAAATCCCTACATAGCACAGTCTTCATGCCCAATTCAGACTAACAGGATCTGAGTCTTGGTTATCCCAAGAATAATTCTATGCTTGGCACAGAAACCTGTTGTGGGGGGGAGCAAGAGGGGCTTTAACCCACCTTTTTTTCTGGGCTACTTAGGGTCTTGGCAGTCCCCAGATGTTATTTAGGCAGTTTATAGACTATTCTAGTTTATGCTCTACTTCCAATACCCGCTTATGGACCCTCGGAAGTAGAGAAAAAAGCGTTGTATAGTCGCAGCCCCTGTCCTTTGTGTATTTGCTCCCTCCTAAACATCCCTATATTCGAGGCTGTGAGCAGGGCTGGAGTAGAGGTCTTTCACCACCTCCATCATGGGCTGGAAAACCCTTTGCACAGGGGATATTCTGAAGCGTCTGTCTCTGCTCCCTTTTAATCCCCCTTTCTGCAGTCTGAGTTGTTTAAGTGAACCTTTGTGTAATGGAGAATCAGCTATTGCTCACCAATGTGAGCTAGAGTCCCAGACTGGCCCTACGGGAGAAAGGTCTTTGGTACAGTAGATGGAGTGCAGGTTAGTAGTTACCAGCTTTCCGTGCTTTGATCAAAATCAAAGAGTGCTTTTAAAGTCTTGTGCTGTGTGTTAGATTATGCTGCCTACTTCACTATTCCACTTTGCTATTCTGTTTCGCTTCTCAGAGTATAAAAATTGAGTTGCTTTTGTGTTGACAGGCATTGCACTGAGAATATCAATTTGGAATTTTGTTGTCATTTTAAGACTGTGTTCACTCTTTGTAAAAGCACATAAAGATACAGTGATTTCCTACTTAATCTTGATATGTGCCTGGAGAAAGTGAAATGAGCTCTCAGACAAATGAGTTCAGTCCGGAAAGACTTTCTACACTAGCTCAAAGAAGACTTAAGAATTGTATTGCTGACTTTGAGTTTAGGCACAACAGGCAGTAAATATACTAAATTGTAGTTTTCTGCAATGACAATACATGGGTTTGAGGTGGGACAAATGGAATATGGAGCACAATACCTTTCTGCCACTCCCAGGGGTATTGCTTCCAGAATCAATATCAGTTTAGTCTGATGATACATTGTCAGATGAAGAATTTTGCGCTGTATAAGTACATGAGAGAGATGGAAGATTCATTCAGAGGCTGCTATAATAACAGGTAATCATGAACCTTAACAATTCCTTGGGCATTAGAAGATCAAGATTTTTCTTGTTCACTGAGTGCCATTAACATCTATGACACTAAGTCCACAGTAACAACGTATAGTAGGCATATCAGTGTTCACTGAAAGCTGTGCCAAACAACTAATAAGTGGTGTACCCTAAAGGGCTCCTTTCCTAAGAGCAGCAGATAATATAGCACAAAACAAAGAATACTGTACAGAAACCAAGTGGTGGATGCTCACGGTAGTTAGAATGTAGTGAGAATTGAGTTGTTTTGGAGAAGAGCAAAGGAGATTTGTAAGAGTTAAGGATGTGAAGGGAGCGGACATACTGCGCTGAGCAGATGGAGTAGAATAGAGAGGAGAGATAGAATTTGGAAATCAAGTCTTGTCATTATGACTGAATGTGGACGATGGGCAACCTTTGTCAACATTATCCGCTGTCAGTAGTCAACACGTCAGGGCAAGCAGAATTGATTTATTTCAAGTATTTTATTCATCCAAGTGTGCCTAATATAACAGCATTTTCAGCTTCTGACTTTCAAGTTATCCCACCCTTTAAGCTCCTTTCAGCTGCCATTCATACCCTACCACTGAACTACACAAGTAGCACCAAAGCACTTTCACTAGTAAAGCCAACATTTCCTTCTTTAGGGAAAAGTTAATTCCAAATAGACTAGCAGAGTAACTCTTGCTTTGGAGCGGCAAAGAGCAGCATCCATCAGAAGGAATGAAACTTTACTAAAACTTAATTACTGTTTTTGGCACCTAAGTCTAAATTCAGCACTGCACTTAAACACATTCTTAACTTTAAACACACGAACAGTCCCATTGACTGCTCACATGCCTAAACTTTGCAGGGTTGAGAATGTTAATACTACAGTAAAGGGTGCACCAGAAATGCCATAGATAGGAAGAAACTGTTGCAGACTCTGCAAGCTATGTTGCTGGTATAATATATGCCAAGTATGTGAGGGGTAGCTGTGTTAGCCTGTATTCACAAAAACAACAAGAACTCTGGTGACACCTTAAAGACTAACAGATTTATTTGGGCATAAGCTTTCATGGGTAAACCCCCACACTTCTTCAGATGCACAATATATGTTGCCTTTCAAGGCTTATCAGTGCAAAGGACCACTACAGATAGACTGAATGGGTAATGTGCAAGTGCTTGTGCCAACTTATATCACTGTAAGTAACAGTGTGAGACTTCCCAGGAAAGAACACGTCCAGAAGAACTACATAGTGTTAACACAAAATGTCATCTGAGAAAAACAGATGATCCTGTCTCTCCAATCCAATGTTCCCAGCTATGAATTTATAAGTCTAAGAGGAATAGACAAATTAGTCATAACTGAGTCTTCTTGGTTATCTTGAGCATTCATAGATTTTATAACATGGATGTTTTTCTAGAGATCAAATATTTACAGAACTGGTTCTTTTTTTCCTTGTGAAATCAGAATAAGAAATACAAGGAAGGATAACACTGGAAATTAAAAACAAAATATTAACTATAAAGTGTATATAATTCAAACAAAAAGTTTTTCCGTTCATACCAAGATTTAAATCTATGCATAATTTTGTGCAGCTCAAACCTATTTTATTATGAAATCAACCAGAGCTGAATAATTTATTCAATGAATTTCATCTTTCTTCTGTTCACAAATGATTAGGAGCACATCACAAACATCTCTGACTTATTCATTATCCAATATTATCTGCAAATTTGTTCAGTGACTAATTCTTGGTCTGTAGGTTGTTTGGAGCCAATTCATTACTGATATTCACTTTGTATTGGTTAGTTGCACACTTTGTGAGATATTGTATTTATTCCCTGATTGGATAACTTATACAACTAACCAACCCAGCATGAACTGTACATTTTACAATTTAAATTTGCTTTCTTTCAGTAGATAACATGATTATTCAATGATTCACAAGAAAACTAATAAACTCAGGGGGAGGAAAACTCTGCAAATATTTTATAGCCGCATGCCACCTTTTATTTTGTGGGTGAGGTGGAGTTTATCCCCTTCCTCCAGCTAGTTGTGGAACTTGCCCAGAAATCCCTTCGAGAGCTGCAAGAGGACAGAGTCATCTGCGTAATGGCCTCGTCTCTCCAGTGCAGTTCTGGCACTCAGTGCCCATTCCCCCTTGCATTTTCTGGAAGCTCTGATGTCTCTCTGTAGGTAATGGTGCAATTATATAGCAAAAATGGTGAGGGATCAGGAGTGAAAATGCTTTCAATCTACAGGTATATTGAGAAGGGTCACAAACAGGATAGAAAACACTATGAGCTGTAGCTTGGGATTAGAATGTGTCCCTCCAAATGCCAACTCTCAGCCCTTCCTTTGTTTGATCCCTTTTAGATTGGATGGACTTCTGCTGGAGGAAGGGAATCAATACTACATAGGTGGCTGAGCACCATCCTGCACAAAAGAGGCAAAAATCTATGTGCTGAGACCCTTTGGTCATAAATCTTAAGGAGACGGTTTCCCCCTCAGTTCCACCCTCTGACAAATGTATTATATGTGGAATACATTCCCAAGTGATGAAAGCAATACTGCTTCATTTGAAGCTGGATAAGAGGTCCTGAACATATAGAATAGAAAAAAATCCTGTGCTAGCAGAAGGATTTGCATGACCTTCTGAAGGAAGATTTCCCTGCCTGTCCCCACTCCAACACACTTTCTAACCTCTGTCATACTGTGGTTTACCACCTTTCCATTCTGTCATTCTTTCCCCTTAGCATTGTGTTTTAGAAGATTTATTCAAAACTTGTGTGAGAAAACTAGCTGAAGATCTTCAAAGCAGACAGAATATAGCTTCGTAGACTGTTTGAACTGGAATTACTGTAATGACTGTAGTGGAATTATTTTCTTTTAAATGAGCAAATCTGACATGAACATCAAAGGGGAAGTAAATACATGTAATAGAGACCGTTTTTCTTTTTCTTTTCCTAAATGATTTATTTTATCCCCAGCAACGCCAACAAATGTTCAAAGTTCTAGATATTTAAATAGCTACCATGATGTGTGAATCCTTGCTTTGCCAGTTCACTGAAAAATTGCTGACCTTATAAAAACCTGTGTTCCTTTTTAGTTTGATAACAGCTTTTGCTTCATCAGCCCACAATGTGTATTATAGCATTGATTCCACCAAGGATCACTAATTGATGCTACACATATTTAAATACAAATATTACAAAATCCTTTTTCCATAAGCATTTTTTACAGACACTCCTAGATGCATTTTATTTCTATTAAGAATTTGAAAAAAAAAAGGTTTTGTAGCATTAGAGACCTTGTTCTAATAATTACATTTCACCAGTTAGTGCTTTATGAAGCACAATAGACTCTAACTGGCAACTAATATAACAGGTCTAGTTTGCCCTCAGTGCATAATCTTAAAGCCCATTAACATTTACCGGAATTATATGTGCAATATGCGGGGAGAACATATCCTTAAGCAAGTGAAAACAGGAGATATCTTGCATGTTTGCTCCATCTGATGCAGTTTAGAGTTTTCACGGCAGTGTCTTATATTAACTGAAGTTTGTTAGGCAGCAGGGAAACTAATAAAAAGTATGATAGTATAAAACAAAAGAATGAACAAAAAGCCCTCACACTAACTAGGACATAATCTACAGATGTTCTTCAGTTGGTAGAAAACAGATTTCCACACAGCAGTTGCATACTATACAAATGTTAACAAAGAGTCCAACTGGATTAATCTACAAAGCTTCTAATCTTGAGAGATGGCTTTATAAGAGAGCCAGTGAGTGACTGGATAGAAGATGATGAATGGAGTTGCTGTCCAAATCTCCTAAGCAATTGATCAGTCTAATTATGTCAGTTTCAGCTGGGATAGAAGCAGAAATACCTTTTAAAAATGCTGTTCTTGAATATTTCTTCCTTTCTGGGCTGAAGTGGAGAAACACTGACAATCTAATGAAAGACTAGCACCTGTTATGCAATAGCCAGTTTCCTGATAAAAGGTTCAGGTGAGTTTGGATATGATCCAGATATTTATAATCTTTAGTTACTTATTTATCTCTCATTCCAAACCTCCAAACCTTATGAGGTTTGACCATCATAATTTTAACCTTTACACCTGGTAGGCAACTGGGAAAACATGCAGGGGTGTGAGTGAAAGGAATATGAAGCCTATTTTAAAATAAATTAATTCTCAGATTATGAATGAAAGTGGAAAGCAACATCTAGAGGTTGGATAGTAGAGTCTCTTGAGTTCTGTCCTTTACTCATCCATTAACTCTCTCTATTGCTTTGAGCAATTTACTTAGGCCTAGCTCCACAAAAGTACATAGGTGCCTACATTTTAGGCACTACTGTGATCCACAGAATCTCCACTCAGCTGCTGGAGAAAACTGTAGTGCTTAAGCTATTTAGCACATAAATTTCTGCTGAGAAAGTTCCCTGGGCATCTAAGTTTCTGCCTCTGGACATGTGCGTTACTGCCTCACTCTAGGCATGTAAAATATCTATCTAAGCCCCATTGTGATCCACAAGCCAGGGGAAAATAGGTACTCCTGAACCTACCTTAGCCGTGGGGCTGAATCCAGTAGGTGTGGTTGGAAGCCACCTACTGGAGTGGGTCCCATTCAAATTCTCACCTTATAAGGTTAGCGCACTGATACGGGAGACCTAGGTTCAGTTCTGTTCTCAGAAAGGAATTGAATGAGCTCTTCCAGCTCTCAGGAATGTGCTCTAACCACTTAGCTATGGAATAGTCTGGTGCAGGGTTCCCTCAGTCTCTACTATTGAATGTGTTCCACTGTGAATAAATAGTTAGTCACTGAGCCCCAGAGAGAGTGACTCTGTAGCTTGTTTTTCAGGCTACTCAAGTGGGAGGCAGGCAACTCATGATCTAGTTCCCCTGCTCCAGTGACTGCGGATTTCTGGCAGAGATAGGAGTTTCTCTGCAGCCAGACTTAGGCACGTTTCTTTATAACAGGGATATGGCTTAGGACACATTCTTCTGGTTGGCATCTCATTGGCCAGCTTATGTGATCCCATGAATAATTGGCTGGCTCTTGTGGATTTCATTCTTAGGTGCTTATCTCTCACTACTCAGGCTTTATGGATCCCATTATTGCTCCTGTGATTTTTTTAGGTGCATTTTGTGATTTTTTGTGTATCCAGCCCACAACGTCATCTTCAGTTTCCTCATCTGTAAAATGATCTTATAACTCTTCCTTCATAGGGCATCGTTTGGATTAGTTTTGGGTGCTAAGATTGCATGGTGAGGACAAACTAGAGTTGTTATATTAGTTGCTATATAGAGTCCGCTGTGCTTCATAAAGCATCAATTATGGTAAAATTGAGTGTAATAAGCCTCTGTCCCAAATCTGGACCTTAGCATCCAAAATCTGGGTGCTTAGCATGAACCTCCAAGCTTAATTACCAGCTTGGATCTTATCTCGCTGCCACCATCCAAAATTTCCAGGGTTTTGGCCCCCTCTGGTCTCCCCAAACCTTCCCTGGAGAGACCCCCAAGACCCAGAAGCTCTGAGTCTTACCGGCAAGGGAAATACTCCACTTCCCTTCCCCCTCCCTCTCCCAC
>NC_133769.1:295203066-295312654 GCF_003597395.2 Chelonoidis abingdonii
AGACCCAGAGTCCAAAAATTCCCTCCCTGACTTTGAAAAATCCAGTTTCCTGATTGGTCCTCTGGTCAGGTGTTTGGTTCCCTTTGTTAACCCTTTACAGGTAAAGAAACATTAACCCTTAGCTATCTGTTTATGACATGGAGTTCTTGAGTTTTGAAAATATTGAAATACAAAGTAGTGGGTGTAGCTGTATGTATTAGGGTGAGCGCATGTGATTCATAGATTCCAAAACCAGAAGGGACCACTGTGATCATTCAGTCTGATCTCCTGTATGACACAGGCCATACAACTTCACCAAAATAATTCCTAGAGCAGATATTTTAGAAGGAAAAAAACAAACATCGAATCTTGATTTAAAATTATCAGTAATGGAAAATCCACCAGGACCCATAGTAAATTGTTCCAAGGCTAATCACTCTCACAGATAAAAATTTACACTTTATTTCCAATCAGAACAAGTTGTGGTTATGATTCAAGGACTATTAATATGAGGCACCCTGCCTTATTTTTCTCTCCCCATACGTTAGTGTGAACACAATAGATATAGAATTTTCATAAGTGTTCACTGAAATCCATGGAAGTTTTCACTGACTTCAATGGGAGTTAAGTTAGTTCAACACGGAGTGATTCTGAAAATTCCACATTACTTCTGCAACATTCTTAAACCCTGCATCCATAGGAAATTGAAGCTGGGTCCGACTATTATTACATCTCACTTCCAGCAGTACAGTGCCCTGTAGCACCCTGAAGGGAAACTTAGTGTGCAGATCATTATTTATATGTAGCTAGAAGGAAAATGGGGTCAGTTTTAAGTATGTAGTATCAAAACATTTCCAAGCTACATCTTTTTATATATACATTTTAGATAACACATGTTCTATTCTTTTGACTATACAGTTTCAACCTTTGTTCTTTTTTTATTCTTAGTATCATTGTTAGCAAAAAAATATTTCAAGGAAAGAGTGGATGGGTTCTTGTTTTAGTTTTCATCATAGTTGATTACTCTATCTTCACTACTTGTACTCAGATTTTCAAGATTTCTTAATTTTCTGATTCACTAGTGATGTATCTTGCATAATTGTGTTCTGTTTTTTCTGTATTTTCATTTCCAAGTTATTGTTCTACTTGCTTAAGGGCTTGATAGGGCTTGAGCAGGCTGTGACTTGCCTGTGTTATTTTCCATTATTGGGCACTGTTTGAAGATGTCTTGATGAAGATAATCATAATCACTCAGCGCTGGAGTGCGTTCTGTGTGTTGTGCCTCCCTGACTTTCCTTTCGGATTTTATTCATTCTCTGGTAATTAGACTGATTTTACAGTAGTCTTGTTTACAACTAGCCTCTTGCTCTTGAATGTTTGTCAATTGGGAAAACTCCATTTCTTTTCCTTCTATCTCTTGATAGATGCAGTTCATAGTTGACATTCTGTATAATCTTTTTTCTTTGAATGTTTTTCTGCAGGTTGTTGTTTTGCTACTGAAGGCAATTCATATTCCTGCCTCTAAAATTCAGCTTCAATATTCATTCAGCATCCTTAAACTTCCTCAGAGTTTCTTATCTTAAAATGCTTTTGCTGAGCATATTTATACATATCTGTCCATAAGGCACCTTGGAGCCCGTGTTTTAATCCCAATTGAACTACAGGTATTGGAGTGTAGATGCTTCTATTGTAGCAACTGTGGATTCATCTGAGTGCCTGGTAGCAAGAATACTCATACCGAAGGGCAACATCTATTATTAATATAGCGTATGCTTCACTTTTTTTCCCATACAAAGATACCATCTTCCTACCATCTAAGTGACAATTTCTAAGCAGGCTAATGTTCTCTAATGGGCAATACCTGATGCGGCTATCATGTGCTCTTATCAGACTTTGAATATTCAGCTACTCAGTAACTATTGTATAACTCAAGTAATGTAAGATTGCCGCTTAATTTATGCAGATGCCAAAACTTCCATAATTTGTACACATCAAACATACATGATGGTGAATATTTGATATGATATTTTAAGCAACATATTCTACATTTCAGGAAAATATTTGTTTTATGCAATTTAAAAAATAGTCTCTGCAGTATATGAAGAAAGTTAATAAATGGGGTTAGAATCCCAGTAGCGGTGGGAGTCACTTCCAGGGTGGCCTTTTTAAATCAAGGGGACTGTACCTCAGGTGGTTTTCAGTCAGTCTCCATTTTGGTGTTTATAGGTTAAAATTAACACCTTAAATTTCGGCAGCAAGATTATAGGTAATTGTGCACATCCCATAGCTCTGCTGCTTTGTGCCTTGGTGTGAAATACCACTTCACGAGTTCATGACAACAGTGCATGAAATTCAGTTTCTAGGTTATGTCTAGATGTAGCTGTCACAACCTAGCCCAGTCCTCCTCTCTGGGTGAACATGACATCAGTCTGTTGTGACTGAACGCAACTGCTGGATCCTACATGCTTCTGAGCTCCCTGGGTCTAGATAATGACTTGTCATTGTTCTTAGCTTGTCAGATGTAACCTTGCATTTGACAACCCTTTTGGCAGTGGAACTCTGCCGTCTCGCTGTCTAGACACTGGAACCAGCTCCAGACACCTCCCAGACTCCTCAGTTGCTTATATATATCCTCTCCTAGAGTCCACTTGGTTTCCTAGTTACATCATTCAGGGACAGTGTTGCAGTAAAACAAGCAACACAGCCTTAGCATAGGGATTTCTTAACCACAGACACTTTGCTGTTAAAAAAGCATGGGAGTTACAAAAATATGGAAAACAACAAACTCCTGAACATTATCCTCCTTGGTATTCTTATTACCATTATGAGTCCAGGCAGTGCTTCTTGCTGTCTGAATGGCCCCTTCCTTAGAAACCCCAGGGAAAGAATCATTCAAAATCAGTGGTCCTGCTTGTAGAAAACCCATTGTTCTGGTAGGGTAAAGCCATTCAATGTGGATGGCCCTTGATTGTTCCGTCACACCTTTCCAGTCATTGTCTCTCCACTAGGTATCAAATCCCTGCTATAAATGAATGTTCTCAACCACAGTGAAGTTTACAATCACAAATGGCATTCACAAAACAAAATGGAGTTCATAAGCTGACACAGACATGCCCTTCAAACTATTAAATCAGCCATATGAACATTGTGTGTCAGTAATCCATTCTCAAGGTGACAAAAGCATGGATAATTTGTTGCAAGGTCCCTTCCAAAAAAGGAAAGTCACATTCACCTCACCGGATGTAAGCAGAAGAAAGTGCTGTTGTCTACAGCTGACAGGTGAACAGCCAGAAGCAGCAAGTTTAACAAAGCGCTTAAGCTGCAAACCTGAGTAACAAACTGCATGCGCATTCTCTTTTACAGGGGTGTTGATAATATCTTTGCCAGCACTTGAGGTGTTTTTCCCCAACCTTACTAAGGCCTGGTCCACACTACGCCGTTAAATCGATTTTAACAGCGTTAAATTGATTTAACGCTGCACCCGTCCACACTACGGTGCTCTTAAAATCGATTTAAAGGGCTCTTTAAATCGATTTCATTGTTACTCCTACAAACCGAGGAGGAGTAACGCTAACAATCATAGTATTACTTTCAGAATACTGTTAGTGTGGAAGAAGAATCACATTCTTGGACCTCTGGGAGGTATCCACAGTGCACCACTGACCGCTCTGGACAGCAATCTTGAATCAGACCACAATGGCGGTAAACAGGAAAAGTCCTGCGAACTTTTTGAATTATATTTCTGTTTGCCCAGCATGGAGCTCTGCATCAGCATGGGTTGGCGTGGAGTCCCAAATCCAAAAGAGCTCCAGCATTGACCATACGGGAGATAGTGGATACTGATCGCTGTATGGGGAGACAAATCTGTTTTCTATCAGAGCTCGTACGGAGACGAAATGCCAAAGCGTTTGAAAAATCTCCAGGCTACACAGTGCTGCGTGACAGCGTAACGGTAAGCCAGAGATCAAATGGACGCTAATGGAGGGGGGGGTCTGAGGACTCCACTATCCACAGTCCACAGCATTCTCCAAAAACTATTATGCATTCTTGGCTGAGCCTCCCAATGCCTGTTAGGTTCAAACAACATTTGTCCGGCTGTGGTTCAGGGCATGCTCCTCAATTTACTCGCCCCCACGCCACGTGAAAGAAAAGGGAAAAAATCATTTCTTGGCTTCTTTCAATGTCACCCGTATGTTCTACTGCCAATGCTGCTGGTAGACGCTATGCTGCAGCAGTGTAAGGCAGTATTCGCTCCTCTCCCCTCTCCTGTGGCAGACGGGTTGCAGTAGGACTGGTAACAGTTCCTTATGAACCGGCGCCAGTGGCTTGATATGGTTTGTCAATATCTAACATGTTGGCTGAGATTGAGGCAGCCCAGGGGGCGCCTGGCTAAAACAGAACAGGAATGATTTCCTGGTCACTCCCAGTAGATGTTTTTACAGAACGGTTGGTAACTGTCTTCATCATAACAACTGGGGGCTTGAGCTTCAATCAGCCCCTCCGTTATGTTGTAAAGAAAAGATTCTGTTTACCCCTGGACCTATGTCATAGCTAGTGGGTGCTGGGCTTCCTCTCCCCCACACCGCTTAATGTCCTTGCCTGCTGACTATCATAGCACCGGGGCTTGCTTCCCCTCATTTTATGTCACTAAAAACTCCTGCATTCATTATTACTTCATGACCAAATGGAGCGGGACACCTGCCACAGTAGCCAGGAAGTTGGAGGAGGAGGGAAGCAACTGGGTGGAGTTGTTGCAGGGGCACCCTGTGATCTGACACGGAGCAGCTGTGCTCTCTGATACACTGGTCCTCTAGTACACTTGCCCCTATCTCTAGCAGGATGACTTATTTAGGAAACCATAAGGAGGGATTGGACTTTCGGGGGTCTATTCCCAGTTTTGCTTTCACCTACCAGCCCTCGGACCACGACTCCTCAGGGCTCCAGCGTCTCCCGGCACCCATATCTGAGCGTGACTAGTCCTCTGATCAGTACCATCGGGGAGAGTATTAAACCGGGCTCTTCTCATTTGCGTTTACTCCAGCAGTAGACGGTACAGGAACGACTGGTAACATTGCTAGCCTCGGACCATGGACGCACACCACCGAATTACTGTGCCTAGTGTGGCCGCGTGAAATCGAATTTATAATATCTGTTTTATAAAACCGGTTTAATGTAATTCAGAATTATCCTGTAGTGTAGACGTAGTACTACAGTCTCAGTTCCTCCTTAAATATAAGGGTAGAAGCTTTTCTAATATCTATTTGCTTGTATCCCTCTTGCTCCTCATTCTACATTTTAGCATTTGAGCAAAAATTCCAGGAAAAACCAGGGAAGATATGAGCACACTCCTGACCTCAGTTCATCCAAGCAAGGATGCCACTTATAAGAGATTAATGTCCCATATACACTAAAAGCTCACACAGTCAAGAAATATTTATATGGAAAAGTTTTGCACATAAGTGGAAGCATGATGCTAAAAGAAACTCATGTATAGTAGTTATCTAGCAAAACAGAAGCAATCTAGCAATCCTAAATTCCACTCATTCAGTGGAAAAAGGGGAAAAATAATTACTATAAAGTCCAAGCAACCAATGAACACATGAAATCACACAATTCTGATGCATGTAATGGAGATTCAGTGAAGAGAGTCTTTTCAGCAAAGGAAGATAGGAAGATGGATCAACGTTAGCCAGATAGGTTGATGCTAGAATAAATTTTCAATGAACTGTAAATTCACACTAAGATCTACCATTGTTATGCCTGGCCAGTACTTGGAAGAGCGATTTCCAAGAAAAAAGAACAATGCTGGAGAAAACTGTGTCAGTGATTCCATATGTGACACTCTTCTGTCTGAGTCATTTCTATAATATTGCCCAGTATGATTCTAGCGGCCATATTTTGGATGATATGTATAATCTACTGACAACGTCATGGCACATCCTTGAAAGACTATGAGAAAGTACTGGTGATTCCAATATTTATTTCTGTTAATTTAAGTTTCCTTGAATTTAACTGTAGAAGATTAACTTACTTGTGCCCCAGCGTTCACAGAAATAGGTTAACCATAATACCTCCAGGCCAACACCAAACTAAGGAGCTGACTGGGCATTTAAGGGAACACATTCTGCATTTCCTGAAAGGGGTATAACCTGAAATATGATTCCCCCATAGCAGGGTCAGCTTTAGAAAGCGTGGGGCCCAATTCGTACTCATCTGGTGGACCCGCCGCTGAAGACACGGAGCAAGTGAAGAACCTGCCGCTGAAATGCCACTGAAGACCCAGAGCACCACCGGGTGAGTAAAACTTAAAAAGGCCGCCAGTGCAGGGCCCTCTTAGGTGCCAGTGCAGGGCCCTTTTAAGCGCAGGGCCCAATTTGGGGGAATCGAGCTAATCTCTCTAAAGTCAGCTCTGCTTGATAGACTAGAAAGTTCCAGAACCTCCCTCATGAGCAGTGTCTTCCAATCTGTCAAGGAGGTGCTGTGCCTTTACTCAAGGCTGTGCTTACTGAGCACAGCCAAGCACTTAATTCATAATACTGTAGAGTGCATTGACACTTAAAAAAAAGTTTCTGTATCAATCAATAATAGTTGTGCACACCAATAAATAGAAACATCACTGAAATGTAAAATGCAGAATATCTTTGCTATGCTGACATTTCTACCAGCTGCCACTGAAAACACTGGAGGTGAAATTTGGGCCACTCTGCCTGTCCTGAAAATAAGAATGCAGCATTTTTGTGGAGAAATCAGGGTTATCTTACTTAGGGAATTAGGTGGAAACCATCTGAAACCAGCAGTTTTGGCTAGCTATGTTTTGTGTTGCCTTGGTGCATTTAAATGCAAACATCCTGGGATTCAAGTCCATGAGACCAAACCCAGTTCTCCAACTCTTCGGTGAGTTTACTCTGCTGAGTTTGACACATCTGTGGTGCTATTCCCATTGGCCCTAATGGGAAGTAAATATGCAAATGATTGGGAGTACATGGTCCTGAAAGTGCACCGTGTTGACTGAAGTGAGATATTTCATCCTTCACTATATATAGCAACTTGGTATCAATCTAAGGGTGTATATCACACTCGCAAGAGGAAAAAATGCTTTAATAATGTGGCTCACATGTTTATCAAACATCTCTAATGATGCCTAATCCTTAGCAACCTGATGAGTAAATTGATTATCACCAGAACAAACAAACTGAAATTCATTGCCCGTAGTCAGATAACAAAAGCCAACAAAACAGCTTTCTGTGAATTTAGCCTCAGACAATTAGCAGATAAATGTACTATCGTCCTATGATCTCTTTTCAAAACATTTTGTCTTTGATTAACCTTTAATTGTTTAAATTTCAGCAGGAGTTAGAAATCAGTGAAAAGACGCTGTGCTAAGAACAATAGGTTTCAGACTATAATATCACTACAATTATTTCTTAGAATATAGAAATAACTATAGTTTCTTTGCCAAGAATCTTATAACTGAAGTGTTTTTTTTCTTTGCTAACTTTGTTCAGAAAAAAAATCTGTTCTAGAAGATGGAAATAACCTCTGTAATATTGGTACCAAAATAGCAAAATGCAGTAATTTCATCATTATTTTGTCAATGTCTGTCAATCCATCATAGGAAAATATTCACTCTTACCCTTTCTTATCTTCCTTTATCCAGGTCTATTCACCTTAATAATGTTTTTTAGATTATTCTTTCTTCTGTATCAGACTGCACACTCTTCAAGTCAGGGATCTGTCTTTCATTTGTCTGTAAGATGTTCTGCATATTTATGGTGCTATTTATCTAAATTAATGAAGAAATAATATTTGGCATCATGTATTTTGCTCTTTCCAATAATTTATTTACTTTGGCAAAAGAGATTACTTAGATAACATAATTTATTCATGTTTACTTCTGAATAGGATCAGTTTTCCTATCCACTAGTAAAAACAAAAGTGAGGGGCCTGACTCATCAACTAAAGGAATAAATGGATACCTTCTTTGTGCAACAGTGGCTTTCGACACAAAGTTGTCCAGTCTTAACTATAGGGCTTTTGGATGACACTAAGGGTGTCAAATGGCTGTCAAGTACAGGGGTCTGGGATGGGATCCTGCTTGAAGTCTGGGGGTTGTTTGAAAGGTCTGTGGAGAAGGCAGACGTCCACTTGTCTGCCTGTGGATCCCCACCTGCTTAACCATGCACCGGTGATTGTGAGTTACCAAAGGGAATCCTAACGACATTTTACAAATAATTACAGGATGATGGCATTCTATTGGCACTCATTTGGGAATCACCTGCCTAAGTCACTCATGGCTTCTCCACCCAAGACCATATCAATAACAATATTACTCTGCACCCAAGAATACCTTTCTTGGGCCCTGTCTCTAGTAATGGGAAAATGAGGTATCTTTAGTAAACCTGTTAGCTAGTGTGTGAGCAGGGATGTTTAATCCAAGGTGTGGAGCCAGTTTCAGGATTGGCTCCTAAATTATCATTGGGTTTCAGAGTTCACAGCCTATCAGGATGAACTAAGCAACTCATGTCTCTTTAAAACCTGACTCAAAAAGATAACTTTGCACTAGTTCACATACTGAAGGTGGTTTTCCCAGACAGAAAATACAGGCTTCTTTAAAAACAAAAGCTTAAATTCTGAGGGGAAAAAAAGTAGAAAATGAAAAATCCATACGGGACCCTAAATCTTCGGCATGCATGTCCAGTGGCTCTATTTATTAAAGGAAAATTTTAAAATGTTTTTTGAAAATTGCAAAAATATGAGGCTCTGACAACTAAAATATCTCCACATGCAAAGTACACAAAGTAGAAACATACACAGCTCTAAATAGAATAATATTGGCAAAGTGAGTAAAAAATTGTAAGAGCATACAGATAATTTTCAATGAGGCTTGTCTTCTAACACAGTCATTTTGCATATTGTACCTGGAGGTATTGTGCAACAAAAGTATACTAAGGTAAATGGAGAAATCCGGACACATTATATCTAGAGCTCCATGATTCCCATTGCAGAAATCTCCATAATTATGGAGATTATGGAGATTACACACTAATACTAATTCTTCACTAAAACTGATGCAATTAAAAGATAGTACTAGTTCTAAATTAAAACCTCAAATTTGCATTTGAAAGATAATAATGAGTCAATAAAACTTTGTGAAGTAAAAATGTAATCTTTATATTTTCACAGAAAAACAAAAGACATAAAGAAAAGAAGGAGACGGAAGGAACAATGTAATTATTTACTGTGTAGCTTCTGTTCTCTAAGTCACTGTAACATGTCATTTCTAGATTTAAGGAAAGCTAATAATCACACATGTAATATGTACATCTGCCCTGCCATAAATGATAGATGATATGTTAAGATTCCAAATTGCTGGTGTTTCTCTTATTGAGTTTGTCAGTGTGCAGTACCTTCTGGATATACATCAGATGGTGTTGGGCATATCTCAGCAAACAGAGCCAACCTTTTTACACTATCAGATCTCAGGAACAAGAGTCATTCTGAATTTTCTGTGATACTCACTCTCTGGTCAAGCTGCAAATGCCAACAGACAGCTTTCTGAACTGCTATAGTGTCAATATGTCATTAAAACTTTGTACAAAAGCACTCAGCATTCAAAGGAAGGTTTAAATCACTGGAAAATTTAAAGGATACTTTAGAGAGAAATTTGCAAAAGAAGCCTTGGCAATGTTCATACGTTGTAAAGGCTGGAGCTAAATTATGGAAAATAAAGCATGGAGGTTTAGGAATTTGAAGCATACATTTGTTCTCCAAGCACCAGAGATATTCTAGCATTTGTGGCCTAATGTCTGAACCAAGAAAATGTATTATAATTTTATTTAGTTATCACCTGCTGTGTAGAGACCTTGTTATGAATGCAAGCATCATTGTGGGAGTTATGGGAATATATATTTTTTCCCCATTGCTTTGAAGGTAGAGGAAGTAGCTCTCTTCTTAAACTATAATGAGTCACTGTGAATTCAAACCAGATGTTTTCTGGTTTTATCCCCACTTATGAATCTCAACTACACTTGCTGCATAGAATGCCCTAGAAATAATGACCGGCTAGTGCTTCCTCTTTTAAGAGCAAACATTCATGGGTCAGGCTCCAAGCTAAATGTTTATATTTCTAACTGTTTTATAGTGGAGTTTGGTTAAAAGACTTGGCATGGTGCACTTCAGTTTAATTTTAAGCTTGACAGCAGTGCTGGCCTTGGTGTGCGTATGTGTGTAATTTAGTTGCTGTGCTACTGGAAGTGTATGGAAGATTAATGAATGGTAAGGTTCTGTGGCAGTTGTGAAGAGATGCAGGATAGAGAAAACGAGCTACCATCTGTTCAAAATGTCTCGTACAGCTCTTTTAAGGAAACCGTTATCAGCAGGAGATAAAGGCGTACAATGGTTTTAAATAGTAATTTTTTCTTGTCAGTGAGAAATTCTGTAACTGTACTTACATTGTCAGGGTAATGTACGTAGACGATATATAACTCTCCTGTTAAAGTAGTCTTTTAAAACACAGAGTGCTGTTACTACACTCCCAAGCACTTTGCACCAGATTACACAGTAAAGCTATAAATAGTCTTCTTTCCAGTGTGGAATATAATGTATTTTACATGCAAGAGAGAAAAGGTGGGTGAGGTAACAAATTTCTATTGGTGAAAGACACAAGCTTTCAACTACACAGAGCTCTTCTTCAGGTCATCTTATATTTGTTTGTTACCTGTTGCATCTATATTGCCACTCCATTTATCTAAAGTGTGGGAGGGTACATCTGAACCGTACAGCTTTGTGGCATTTGGGTTAAATACAGACAATGCATGGCATGCATTCATGTTGGGGAAACATGATCAGGTTGTTGCACTAGAAAGTTTCAATAACGCAGACTCTAGATAAATGTGGATTCACTGAGTTTAAACACTATTGGATGGTATAACAATGATGACTCAGCCTAGGGGCTTTGCAAAGGGACGAGCATTCTTATCCTCATTTCTGAAATGGGGACAGTCAAGTGTAGTGAGGCTAATATCAAGTTGGACACTCAAAAATCGACACTTAAACCTTTTCACCTAAGTGAAAATATTCCACCCTATCATATTTAGGGACTGATCCTGCTGCCACTGACTTCAATAGTAGCAGGACTTGCCTATAGCATACATGATTTGAGGGCCCTTATTCTACAAAGACAAGGGTGTGTCTACACTGTGGATGGGAGCTTCAATTCCCAGTGTAGGCAGACAGACTCATGCTAGTACAGCTTGAGCTAGCATGCTAAAAATAGCTGTGTAGATGTTGCGGCATGGTTGGTGGCTAGGGCTAGGCACCTGAGTCCAAGCCTGCCTGAACCCGTGGGTCGAAGCATGGGTGGCTTGCCTGAGCTATCACATGTGGAACAATGTCCACATTTACTTCTACAAAAAGAAGGACAACTTTCTTTTTTTCTCAAGCGAATCTCAGGAGCACAGTTCATTTTGAATGCCATTGGGATATCCATACCTTGGTGAAACTACATATCCTAGCAGTCAACTGCTTTAGAGTCAATATGTTCTTGAAACATTGTGGAAACTTACTTCCGCTTTAAAAGGGAGGGTTTTTGACTTTAGTGGGACTATGAACATTGCATGTTAAGCATGTGCACAAGTCTTTATAGAATCAAAGGCTAAATCATGATGTATATTTACATGCATTTTACATCCTATCCATCGCATTAAATTCTTTAACAGGCATGGGCTTCAAGATCTCACTCAGTCCACCACAGGATTCTACATTGTAAAACAAAACATTCCATATTTTAACCAGCAACAATCTTTTTTTTTTGTTCTTTGACATGTAGTATTCTTAGGGTTTTTTTTTAATTCTTTCCACAAAGCACGTTATCATGTTTAAGCAGCAAATTATATTAAAATTAGAACAGTGTGTTCAGAAAAAAAAATTATTTATTATTCTTGTTGAATGTTAAAATATTCTTCTGACATTAATTATTCTATTCATTTTTTCTTTGAGACTGATTAAAGGCAATTAAGGAGAAGCCTCTCCAGTTGCAAAAATTAGACTTTTATTGTGTTTATCTTAAACCGTGTAATTGTCTTTGTAATTTAGATACACACACAAAGTCTATCCCTTCTCAAGAGCCTTAAAAATCATGAAATCAAAAGAAGATTACGACTGTAGCTGGATATATATAGTTGAAAATGTTTGTCTTTTTTCAGTATCACAAAACATGTAGGACTGAGAACTCTGGGCAATGAATCCTTCTTTCTAGAAATCAGGCAATGCATAAGTAGTTGCAATATAAATTTTCCAACATTTCCTGAAAATTACTCCCAATCCTGGGGGCACATTGCCACTTGTTTGTTTGTTCGTTTTTAAAAAGGAAACATGTTGGGGGCATACAACTGGATTTCCATTTGTAGAGATTCTGA
Organism: Chelonoidis abingdonii; assembly: GCF_003597395.2. Classification (NCBI taxonomy): domain Eukaryota; kingdom Metazoa; phylum Chordata; order Testudines; family Testudinidae; genus Chelonoidis; species Chelonoidis abingdonii. The sequence goes on from NC_133769.1 coordinate 295,215,462, forward strand.
ATCATTCCATGAGAAAGGAGACAGCATTCCACCCTTACTCAACCATCAGAGAATAGGAAGAAGATGTAGCTCCCAAACTCAACATGTATGACAAGACTTGCAGGGCCAAGGCCATCTATACAGAAGTCCTGTGTTTTCAAATCTTGATTCAGGAGACCATCTAAGCTCATGCTTACCTAGGAGTCGGGAGCAAGATAAAACCTTTATGTGGTGCTCCTGTCACTGTTATTGATTACATCAGTGACCCGGGATGTGGGCTTCCAGGGGGAAGTGCTGGGAGGTAGGAGGAGGAGCAGGGATGTGGCAAACGCGTGGGGAGAGAAGGAGAAGGAGGAGGAGAAGGTGGGATAGGGGGCGAGGAGAACTTGGATGCCAGTGAGTGCAGAGCACCCACTAATTTTTCCCTGTGGGTGCTGCAGCCCTGAGCACCCACGGAGTCGATGCCTATGGATGAGCAGGTCACAGACGACTGATGAACGGGGTGCACAAATTAGCCCAAACTGGAAAATTTCTCAGTGGCATCAAAGGCTAGTTATCTCTAAGTTATCATCTAGTGAGTGACTGTGACAATGAAGGGTGTGACACATCTAAGGTCTCCACTATCAGAATCCTTACGCTGGGGCGAGGGGAATCTTATCTGTCCATGTGCAAGCATTTTTTGTTTAAAGAATGCATTTTCTACGCCTGGTAGGTATTTAGCAGGTTTGCTCTGTACATGAACTCTTAGGAAATGGTTTTTTTGCCTTTGGTGTAAAATAAACCAACCAGTATCACAAATGTGGTTGATTTCAACGAACTAGCATACTTTTCATCCAATGTTGATATTAATATAGATACAGGTCAATGGGCAGCATTAATGACTCTCTTTGGTTGCCTGTTAGAAAAGAGATGTTACCAGTGGAGGAGTACTACACTTTGCTTTTGCCAAGTTATAATCTTCTCAACCTAGGCAATTAGGACAGTTAGAAAAGTGTAGAAATGTTGCTTATGTGAAAGTATCATCAGCAGTTCTCTTGACAATTAGAGGTTGTTGCATGTTTAATTTATTTAGTTACCTACAGAATTTAAGCTCTTCTACTGTATTTGCTGGTACTTAAATTGAACTCTGAGAATTTGGTGCTAAGCATGGAATGATGAGAATTCATGCAGAACTGACTTCAGGAAAAGAAATATTTTTAATTTGGAGTTATTATGTACCCTTACAAGTGGGATAATTCTATTTTGTAATTTGTTTTAACACAATTTATGAAATATTTCCAATTAATGAGATGAGTTCCGTGTAGTTCAAGTACTGTTACAAAGGTAGCATCGTTCAGTGCTTAAAAAATGAAACTATGACCTCGGAACTATTAAATTCTAGTCTTGGCTCTGTCATTTCTTCATGTTAAGGCATTGGCCAAGATGCTTATCCTCTCTCTTTCTCAATTTATCCTTCTGCGTAATGGGACTATTGCAGCACACTTGAATGTAGCGAGGCTCAGTTAGATCATTTTCTGATACAGCAATGTACCTTTTTGATAAATGTACTTCTCATTTATACCTTTAAAAATGTAAGGTGCTATATATGAGCTAGTCAGCCTGTTTAATCAGAAGTACTGCAAACTGCTTTCAAAGTGGAATATCTGCCATATATTCCATACCAGATTTGAGTTCAACTGAACTTTTTTTAAATATAAAGGTCTCATTATATTCATGTTCTGTGTAATGAGGGAGCTTTCTATTCACAGGCCATTGGGCATATTTAGTCAAAGATCAATTAATTGCCAGAATTAGGTTATCCCATCATACTATCCCTTCCATAAACTTATCAAGCTTAGTCTTGAAGCCAGATATGTCTTTTGCCTCCACTGCTCCCCTTGGAAGGCTATTTCAGAACTTCACTCCTCTCATGGTTAGAAACCTTTGTCTAATTTCAAGTCTAAACTTCCTGATGGCCAGTTTATATCTATTTGTTCTTCTGTTCATCTTGGTACTGAGCTTACATAATTCCTCTCCCTCCCTAGTATTTATCCCTCTGATATATTTATAGAGAGCAATCATATCTCCCTTCAGCCTCTTTTTGGTTAGGCTAAACAAGACAAGCTCTTTGAGTCTCCTTTCATAAGGCAGGTTTTCCATTCCTCGGATCATCCTAGTAGCCCTTCTCTGAACCGGTTCCAGTTTGAATTCATCCTTCTTAAACATGGGAGACCAGAACTGCGCACAATATTCCAGATGAGGTCTCATCGGTGCCTTGCATAACAGTACTAACACCTCCTTATCTCTACCGGAAATACCATGCCTGAGGCATCCCAAGACCGTATTAGCTTGTTTCACAGACATATAACATTGGTGGCTCATAGTCATCCTGTGATTAACCAATACTCCAAAGTCCTTCTTCTCCTCTGTTACCTCCAAGTGATGCGTCCCCAGTTTATAACAAAAAGTCTTGTTATTAATCCTTAAATGCATGACCTTGCACTTTTCACTATTAAATTTCATCCTATTACTAAAATGTCATCCAGATCTTCCTGTACAATATCTAGTTCCTCTCTGTATTGGCAATACCTCCTAGCTTCGTGTCATCCGCAAATTTTATTAGCACATTCCCACTTTTTGTGCCAACGTCAGTAAAAAAAAGATTTAATAAGATTGGTCCCAAACTCAATCCCTGAGGAATTTCACCAGTAACCTTCTTCCAGCCTGACAGTTCACCTTTCAGTATGACCCGTTGTAGTCTCTCCTTTAACCAGTTCCTTATCCACCTTCAATTTTCATATTGATCCCCATCTTTTCCAATTTAGCTAATAATTCCCCATGTGGAACCATATCAAACTCCTTACTGAAATCAAGGTAAATTAGATCCACTGAGTTTCCACTGTCTAAAAAATCGTTATCCAAAAAGAGACAGGGATGGCCTGATCACCGTTGTAAAACCAGTTTATTTTTCCATACATTGACTTCAATGTCTTAATCTACTTCTTGTTCAAATTTTTCAATACCTTGCATACAAGAGTAATCAACATACAATCAGTTTGCCTCCTTTAACAGGATAGACTCGGTAGAATTCCTCCATCATATGGGTACACCCTCTGCTACAGATTCATTAAAAATCCTGCTAATTTTGCAAATTCAGTCCAGTTCCTTAATACTGGATAAGAATACTCCCTTCCCTCCCCTCGAATAGTCTCAATAAGCTTCAACATTGCCTTTCACCCGGATTGGTAATACTACCTCCATATTCCCCTTCCCATTTCACCATTCCATTTATCACCTTAAGCTCCTCTTAACCTATTAAAGACTGAGGCAAAGTATGTTGTATGGCCATGCTAAATTCCTTACTTCCACTCCATTTCAATGTAGCGGTCTCAGTTTCTTCTTGTTTCTTCTTATTTATTGGCTAAGAACTTTTACTATGTTTAATTCCCTGCAAGTCCACTCTACATGGTTGCCGTATCCACGTATCCAACATTTCTGACCTCATAAGGTAGCTTTCCTTCATCCCCTCTTCCCCTGATCTTCTGCTTCTCTAATCACCTCTCTAAGCTTTTCATTCCACTCGCTACAACTCTCCTATATGTCCCGCTTCTTGAAGCAGGCTTCTGACAGTTTCTGCAACTTTGGCTTGAAGTAATTCCAGGCCTCCTCCACCTTTAGATCGACAAGTTCTTCAGTCCAATCCACTTCCCTAACTAATTTTCTTAATTCTTTTTAAAGTTAGCCCTTCTGAAATCAACAACCCTAGTAACAGATCTATTTTTTGTTTATCCTTCCATTTAGTTTGAACTGAATTAGCTCATGATCGCTTGAACCAAGGTTGTCCCCTACAACCAATTCTTCTATGAGGTCCTCGCTACTCACCAAAACCAAATCTAAAATGGCATCCCCTCTTCTTGGTTCAGCAACTACTTGGTGAAGGAGTCCATCAACTATCGCATCCAGGAAAATCTGAGCCTTGTTATTACTACTAGGCCTTGTCCTCCAGTCTATATCTGGGAAGTTAAAGTCCCCCATTAGTGTTTACTTCATTAAAAACATTAAAGAGGTCTCTATACATATCCAAAAAGGATCCCAATGGTCTATAGCACACCCCAAGACTATTGTAGGGGAGGCTGTAGTAGCTTTCTTCCCCCCAGTGCGATTTTTGCCCAGATAGACTCTGTCTTATCCTTTCCATCACTTCTTATTTCTTTACAGTCTGCCTCATCATTGATATACAATGCTACTCCACTACCTTTTGTCTTTATTCCTATCTTTCCTAAACAGCACATACCCTTCAATACCTGTACTCCAGTCATGACTACTATTCCACCATGTTTCTGTTATCCCTATAATATCTGGTTTCACTTTCTGCACCAGTAGCTCTAGTTCCTCCATTTTGTTACCTAGGCTCCTCACATTAGTGTACAAACATCTTAATTTTTGCTGTTTTGGCTTCTCTCACATTCTTTACCCAATTAGGCACAGACATTCTACCACCCATATCACCTATTAGACTGGTATCTACACTACCCTTCCTCCTTACGTCCATTCTCCTAACCACGGTTGTATCCTTACTTACTTCATTTTATTCCCTCTCAGTGTTAAAATCCAGCATGGAGATTACCTGGACATCTTCCAACCATCTCCCCCAAATTCCTAGTTTAAATCTCTCTTAATCAGTTGTGCCAGCCTCCATCCTAGAAGTCTATTTCCCTCCCTCCTCAGGTGAAGTCCATCCCAAGAGAACCGTCTTTTGTCCATGAATGCTTCCCAGAGGCCATACATCCTAAAGTCTTCCTTATAGCACCACTGCCTGAGCCATCTGTTAATCATCACAATCTTGTCACACCTTTGTTGCCCTTCTCTAGGAACAGGCAGAATTCCACTGAAGATCACCTGAGCCTCACTTTCCTTAAGCGTCTTCCCTAGTCTGGCAGAGTCTCCCTTGATACGTTCCAGCGAGAATTTAGCCATATCATTTGTTCCCACATGAAGCACAATCAGTGGATTCTTTCCTGCTCCCATTAGGATCCTCTTCAGCCTCAAATCCACATCCCATATGTTAGCACCTGGCAGACAGCACACCCTTCTATTCTCTGGATCAGCTCTTGTTACAGGCCTGTCTATTCTTCTCAGTAAGGAGTTCCCAGTCATGTAGACCTGCCTTTTCCTGGTGATGGAGTGATTCTCTGGTCTATTCCCTGTTTCCTCTAGCTGCAAGTTCTTTCAATTCCTATTGTCCCTTGCAATCCTCCGCAATCCATCCTGTATCCTCCTGGGGGCTCATATTTGGTGTTATTATCTCCATTGACTCTTTCCCTCTTCCTATAGGACTAGCTGCTTTTCTCTTCTTCCTTGCCCTCTCACCTTCAGTGACCACCTGCTGTGCCCCTTCTTCATTTTCCAACTCCACAAACCTGTTCCTGAGCTCTATTTCTCCTTCACTGACCCGTCTTTTCCTCTGTCTGGTTCTCTTCGTCACATGCTTCCACTGTCCCCTGTCCTCACCCAACAGTCTTTCCTCAGAGTTCTTTGGTCCTGCTTCCATCTGAAAGTCTGAGCTTTTCTCTTCAGCCTATTCGTGTCTTTGTTCAATCATTTGCTCGAACCCCCTTTATAAACTCGACCAGAGTTTCCACCTGCATCTGCAATCCTTTCTTTTCTTCCATCAGCTCTATCAGGAGGCACTTCATGCAGACAAAACTCTTTTCAGGTACCCCTCCAGGATCATGTACATGCCACAGTTTCCACATCCAGTCATCTTCATTCTGTCTTCAACTGCTTGGGTCACCACCATTGCTGCTTCTGTATCTCTCATAGCCTTCTCACCTAAGTCCTGTTAGTCTGAGAAACACAAACCAAACCAAAACACCACCACCCACAGCAACACAAACCCCCAATGAGCACCAAAATACTGCCAGACCACCACACACTCCTTTCACTAGCCCAGGGGTCGGCAACCTCTGGCACGCAGCTCCCCAGGGTAAGCACCCTGGCAGGTCGGATCAGTTTGTTTACCTGCCACGTCAGCAGGTTCGGCTGATCGCAGCTCCACTGGCTGTGGTTCGCTGTCCCAGGCCAATGGGGGCAGCGGGAAGTGGCGTGGGTGAGGGATGTGCTGGCAGCAGGCTTCCCATTGCCCCCATTGGCCTGGGACGGTGAACTGCGGCCAGTCAGAGCCACTGTCTGCCGAACCTGCTGACACGGCAAGTAAACAAACTGGACCAGCCCGTCAGGGGTGATTACCCTGGCGAGCCGCATGCCAGAGGTTGCTAACCCCTGCACTAGCCTGTCTGTTCCTCTGCTTGGCTCTCTTAGTCTTCCCCTCAAACTTCCCTTGCAAACTCTCACTCAAACTCCCCTGTTTTCAGCTCTGTTTTCTGGCTCCTGTGCAGCTGTTGCACATGCCTAGTAGAGACCCTTTCCTGGAGTTAACACTTAAGCCCTTTTTCACAAAAAGACAAGGAAGTGGTAGTATCCCCCACTCATAGCCTTTAGCCCAGTGGTTAGCGTGCTCACTTAGCATATAAAGACTCTAAACCTGTAGGCACCTCCTGATTCATTTTATAGGGAGGCTATGTGCCTAACACAGTCTTTGTGGATCACAGTGTTGTTCTTGTGATTTTTCTAGGCATCTCTAAATTAGGCATTTTAGTTAAGGTACTTATATAGCTCTGTTACCATCTGAGGGCTAGATATACAAAGATGACCATACCCTGATTTATAGAAATGCTGAACACTCACAGCTGCAGTGGGAGCATGATCTGAATATATCAGACTCTAGAATATCAAATGGGGCGCCCAAAATTAGTGGATACTTTTAACCTTAATCTGTCTGTACCTCAGCTCCCCACCTGTAAAATATGGATAATAATATTGCTTCATCTCACACAGGTATTGCAAAAGTAATTCTGGCATTTCCTAACTTCCAAGTACTAGACTTTACAAAGTAGTTTTTGTGTGTAATATACATAATGTAGCTGAGATAGCTTTTGTTATTGTACAAGGATCAAATCAAACTTCTGCTACTTGATCTCTCTCTCCTAGAGATTTGTTTGTAATGTCAAATTGCCTACAGTTCATCATACACTCAAAGTATTAAAAAAAAATGGAGAGAAAACTTTACTTAGACTTGGAGTTTTGCTCCGTGTATATATCTTCCCAGAGAATAGTTTCTGGATTTTAAAGCTGTCTTGAGCCCCTGTAAGCTCCCACTCATTATAACATTATAACAATATTTTTTTCCTGAGCTTAGAGGTAATGCTTCAGTTCTTTCTTTCACAGATTTATTTCTGCATTTTGGGTTAACATTTTTTTAATCACCTGAAGGAATAACCTTGTTCTGACAAAGTAGCAAAGAATCCTGTGTCACCTTATAGACTAACAGCTGTTTTGGAGCATGAGCTTTTGTGGGTGAATACCCACTTCGTTAGTTACACATGCATCTGACGAAGTGAGTATTCACCCACGAAAGCTCATGCTCCAAAACGTCTGTTAGTCTATAAGGTGCCACAGGATTCTTTGCTGCTTTTACAGATCCAGACTAACACGGCTACCCCTCTGATACTTGTTCTGACATTATACCTCTTCCATTTTTTTGATCTATTCATTTGTATGCCTCAGTCTTGTCTTTGCGTGGCATTGCATACTGCAATGCACGACTAACACTGTCAGAAAAAAAATACTTTATTAGAGGTTGCATCATCTTCATACTTTGAAAGATATAGGAAAATTAAGAAGCTACATATGCAATGTAATAGCAATAATTTTCCTACTGAATATGATAAAATTTTTGATTGTAACATGGTAGACAGGTACTTGAACAAACATGACCTATTCATACCAAAATGCTCCCAAATCTACTATTACATTAGAGCTTTTCAGATTCCCCCTGCTGAGTTTCTAATGCTAGCTGTCACCGTGTGTGGTCCTCACTACTGTAAACACAAATTCCTTTCTCATTGTAACTTTATCACTTCAGCACTGATTATAATGATTCTCTGTCAGCTCAAAGCTATCATCATGCATCTGGAAGGACTTTCAATGGCACCAGGAAAAAAAAAATCTTGGATAGCTAAACAAAATAAAAGGTGGACCAGTGTCAACAAAATCTCAGTCACCTTTTCCTACTGTATCTAAACTAACAGAAAATGCCTTCCCTTTTCTCTCTTCCTTTCTCCTTTTTAATTAAACTGAATAATTGAACAAGGGGAATAGGATCCTCACTATTCTTCTTTGCATCACGGACAAATTAGCGATGGGAAAAAGACTTATTAGGTCATCCAGTCCATCTATCATAACAATCCAACCGTTATTCATCCTCCTGCCAATACAGGTTTGTTTTTCACAGTACATTTGAAGTGTTTTGATATGTCTAGCTTTAAATGTCCAAAGCAATTGAGGGCCCAACTCTTCTCTTGGGTCACTTATCCACACCTTCTATATGTGTCACGTGATTATGGTGAAGCACATGAGAGTCACTTTCCTCTTATAGTGAGCAAGGAACTTTATTGTAATAAGGAAAACAGCAATGCCACTCAACTACTTTGCCTGTCTGTCTCTCCTTCACCAGTCACACCAGTCCAATTTGTGTGATTCAGCAACTCTGAATATGCTCTAACCTGTCATCTCTTCTCTAAAAGCTCCCTGGCACAAGGGGCAGCATACTTACTGTTACACCAGTTCTGGGAGTGCAGCATACTTCCCTCAACCCTGTGCAATAATTTCTCTGCACCTTTGCACTATATGCCAGCCACAATGGCTCAGGGAAGGAGAAGTTCCTATGCTTCCCTGAGTTAAGGGATTCCACTTTACAGGGTCCTCCTTATTTTTAGCACTAGCGTTAACATGCTTGGTGCTATAACAAATGAAGGACAATTTCTGCCTTAATAATATTAAAATTTATTGACTAAAATTTAAGAGATTACCTGAAGCCAAAGATGATGTCTGTGACTGTAGTATTTTGGTGTGGAAAGTTTTAACTATTTCATTGTTCACATTTTCATATGGGACTAATTTTGTCCATGCACTAGCTTATCAGCTCTATAATCATTACCAACCAGGGGGCAATATGGGAATAGCAAATGCAGAAGCTAAATAAATAGTTATACAGTACTAGTAACAATTAAGCTCTAGTCACATTAACTACAAAAAAAGGAGGGAAAAATGAACAGTTTATCCACTATTTACTGGAAATAAAACAAGAGCTCAATATGGCCTTTTATTGTGTAAATAGTAACAAATACTTTGGCTGCCCTCCAAGAAGTGTACCAACTGAAGGGATTTTTTGTATCATTGGTTTCACCACACAGGTCATAGTCATAGGCAAAGCAGGCAGTGGACTGATGTTCAATAAACTACATTTAATGTTACTCAATTATGATCATAGCATTCAGATACAATACTGATAGGAACGTCAACCACTATTACAGTCTCAGATTTATGTAAAATAAGTCAAATGCTATTTGCTATCAGTTGTGTACAAGGTTCATTTTGTTGTTTATGCAATAGATTGATATTGATCCTCAGCAGTAAGTGGTTATAACAGAGGCCCAGTGGCTAGTACATCTAACATCTCCAGTGCCAGCAGCAAGCATGTTATGCCAAGTGCCAGTGGCAGTGTGCCAAGTAATCAAACAAACAGTGCATCTCTCCAGTGCTAGTTTGGTTTGTAGAATATTTCTTTCAATCACTGAAATGTTCCATGAATATTTATTTTCTCAAACATTACACAGCGTGCAGCAAAAACAGAGGCAGGTAAAAGTCTTTTTGGAGGGTTCTTTACAATGAGTAAAGATACATCCAATAAAGTTATCACTCTAGAGTAATTAAATGTTGTTATGTATGATCGGTGCTGTGTCATTTAGCAAACCGTTGCTCAGTGGGTGCAGCAGCTGGTGTATACAATTTCCTATACCACCTGGAAAAATATCCCATACCATATAATCAACCACCTGGCCAAGAAAGTAGGGTAGCAAAACGCTATTTATTATGTAGTAGCATCCACATTTATATAAACTTGTAAGTACATGACCATTCTTAGGCAGAATGAACATGTGTACAGCATAAGGTTTGTTACAGTTTTTCTGTTCAATAAAGCATATAGTGCCTGCTGTTCAAGTAGTTTTGAACAGATTTGCTTTATTTCTAATGAAGGTGTTTGGGCAATTTCCTGGCACAAATGAAGTAAAACTATGTACTTAAAATGTTCATTTAAGAAAAAAAAAGAAAGAATAAAAAGAAATCAACCAACCACCACCATTTTTCTATAATGGGTTGAAAACTAAAAAAGCATACAAACTGAAGCTCGGTGATAAATTGGTATCATTAGTACCGTAGGGATTACTCATTCATTTAGAAAGATCCTGTCCAGTGACAACATTTCAAACAACTATCTTAACCTCTGATTAACAAGATATGCCTAAGTATGTGCAATAGGCAATTATTATCACCCCTCAACTCTCACACGCAGTCGCCTTCCCACCACACTGCCTATCGTCATGGGTGGTCTCTCTTTGTTTAACTATAATACAATAGTAATTTTGGCTTATAGACTAAACTTTACTATAACAGATTGTTAGGCCTATTTCCTTATCTCATAGAAATTGGTGTAGTTCCATTGACTTCAGTGGAGATACATCAGTTTACTCAGTTGAGAATCTGGTCCTCTGTTATCAGTGTCATAACCACCACACCTTTTTACTGCTTCAGCTTCACTCCTCTTTCTGTGGGCATTTACTTCTTAAAATTCCAGTACCTGAGTGTGGAAGATTGCAGGAGGACATCCTCAAAATGGGGCCTGATCCAGTTGTCCTCACTCATGGTATTTCCATTGGACTGAGTGAGACTACTCAATACTTTTTCTATAGTGCATATCTCCGTATAATGTCTAAGATTACTTATACAATAAATGCTTATTATTCATATAAGTAAGGATTGCAGGGTCTATTCCATTAATTGGACTGACTGATTTGTCAAAGCAGAGAAGGAAGCTTCTAAAATCCAGAGACTAAAATTTCAACTTTCTTTATTTTTACACCAGAACCTGAGCCATACCTACAATAGTATACAACTAAAGTTAAAGATGTACAAGTCTTGTAGGAGAAAAATATTGTTTTCAAGCAATGGCTTTAGGTTCTGCATGGCTGAGATGAATGTTGGTTATGAATTACCTGGATTGGTTGATTTCTAGGTCATCTCAATGGTTATGAAACCTTGCCCCTTCTTCATTATCTATGCTCTACTCAGTATATTAATTTTTAAAATATTTTTTGAATTCTGGATGAAATCAAACTGTCCTTTCCTCATGCCACTCATCTGCTCCTCCATTTCCATCTCCTAATTACCCACAACCGAACAAGGAAAGCAACTTTTACAAAAGGAGACATAATATAAATTAAATGATGTTACTGATGTTAGTTACTTGTTTGCAAATATTTGCAAGTATTCCTTGATTACTGTTTTGCCTTTTGATACCTATATAGGTGTCTTCCCTCCTGAAATTATATCTCTTGTGTATTTGCATATATTGTTGGTTATGTGAATTTTACTCAATCAATAAAACAAAAACAAAAAGTAATCTTGTGTGACATTTACCTGTTGGCTTTCCATCCCTTTGATTGCTGTGATGAATAACTTTGTTTTTTCACTTTCTAAAACTGTTTTTCTAGTATGATAGCTAAATTTTTTTTTACTAGAATGACTAAATGACTTAAGGAATTGGTAATTGTATACTGAGTATTTCACATCTAGGTCACTGATTCATATTTGACCAAGTAATTATTAACTGAAAATTGTTACCATCTGTTGGCTGTTTGAGGTCCTATATGAGTTGAACTGATAACATGTCATATTCCTGGTGGGCAAATTAACAGTTTGTCTTGTCTGAAAAGGCAAGGATTCCATGGCTATGGTGCCTAATATCTTTCAATCTGCCAAGATCAGAATGATGGCCGTGATGAGAGATAAGGACCCTAAATGAAGGAAACATGGGAAATAGATGTGTAGAAAGTATATACTGATGTTGGATACAGATGTTTTTATTTATGCTTTTGAACATAAACTGCAATAACACCTATTTAATGACCATGCATTTCGAGTGTAATAATGTACCATAATAAAAAGAACACCACATTTGTGTGGGGGCACCACTTAAAAATATATGGGTCACTGAATGGAGACTCAACTGTCTCCATAGCCTTAAAAGTGGCAGCCAGTGTTTCCAAAAGTGGATGATGTTTCGGGTTCCTCAATTTTTGGGTGACCAGTCTAAGACTTCTTAAAGGGGCCAGATTTTAAGAAAGTTCCTAGAGCACTGAAAAATTCCAGCTCTTAGAAACATTAGTCATTTTTGAAAATATTGACACATCTCACTTGCTCAGCAACAAGAAACATTGATGGGAAGTTCATGTTAATACTGCCCTTGCTGTATTTGTTTTGTGGATACAAAGAAACTGTTAGTCTTCAGGGTCGTCAGTTCAGTTACCTTACCCAAGTTAAGAATGTCTCTTTAGAAATGAAAATAATACAAATAAATGATGAATTACATTAAGACATTAATTAGTCTGTTTTCAAATTACGTTAACAAAGTACAAAGATAATATAAATCGAGAAGAAATCCTAGCCTTTGAGGTGCAGCACTAGGGTTGGTAGTCACATGCTAATGCTCCACAACCCCCATAACAGTACCATATGAGCAGTCCACAAATGTACATTAAATTCATCCCTTTGATCTGATAAGTGTTTTGTTTTTATGGCAGAGAGGAATTAATTTTGAACCAAGTACCCTGGGATTAAAAAATTGCAATGCAACACTATACGATTTGAGCTGGAGAAGAAGATCCAGGAAAAATCTGTCAGTATTTGTATCACCAATATTATCTTTCAGATCTCATGCCACCGACTGGCATGTCTCTCTTCATTCTAACTGAGATATAAGTACACTTATAAGTAGTGCTATTTCAGCCCACTAGAAGTATAAGAGGTCCCACTACAGCAGTATAACAGTCACAAGACCAGTGATGCAGCACTTTAGGCGTGCTTTGCCAGCCTAATCATATTATAAACATATTCATAGTAGTCCCATGGAAGTCCAGCACTGCTTTTGTAGGATAGTACTTATGCAGTATAAATGAAGTTATCTTTGTTGTGAAGGAGAATCAATTTAACATTTTCTTTGGCACATGGGATTCTGTCACAACAAGTTTTCCATTATGTTTTTCCATATACATAGACCAACCATATTCTCTGTCAGATTGACCTTTATTTGATAGTAACAGAACAAAAAAACAAGTGAGAACAAAAGGCAAGTCTCCCTGAGAAAGCACACAGAGTGCATATCTCTGTACTAGACTCCATCTGGATAAACACTAAATGGTAGCTGCCTCTGTTAATAGGCAGGGGACCTTCTCTTCATTCAAAGGCATAGTACACAGAAAGCAAGACATAACAGATACCAGTTACAAACACCACACTCTTCCTGTGGCCATGTGCATTACACATCTGTCTCAAGATATAGACATACACAGACTTTTGAGCCCAATCTTTTTCCTGAAGAAACTTGCTTTAACTTGGGCAGCATGGTATACTGGATGACATATAAAGCCTGAAATCCCTACAGTCCTAGTTGTCAACGTACCCCTTTATCCTTCCAAGAAAAATAAAAGGTGTTTCCAGGCAATTTGTCTCTTGGGGTCAAATTTTCAAAGGTATTTAGGTGCTTGAAAATGCAGATAGTTGCCTAGTGGGATTTTCAAATGCACCAAAGCAGGTTTTGTGCCTAACTCCCACTGATATCTGGAAATGTTTAGGAACTTTTGAAACTCCCACTAGGTGCTTATCTTTACATGGCTAAATACCTTTGAAAATCTGGCCCTTGGTTTCTCAGACAAGGCCTGAAAAACTCAAATCCTCTTAGCTCTACATAGATTCTAAAGGTCTCAATGCAACATTTATAAAAGTAGTGGTTTTCCCCAGTGTCTCATACCCCAAATGTCTCCTCCTCTACACTGATGTGGAGCATGCTATCCATTGGCTGCTACCCTTCATAACTGAAGTAGCTGCACTTCAGGGGTGCTGCATGTAGTTTGTAAAACACTTTGGGATCCTTAAATACTGTATACATGCAAAATAATATTACAAAGAATAAATATAATGTGTAGCCAGCCTAGGCAAAAATAAATAGCCAATATAAATGTATTATTATCATAGCTTATTCTCTATTGTATCTTAAAGGGGCCTGACTTCAGAGGATGAATGCTAAGCGCTTACTAACAGTCAGGCCTCTTTAAGGTATCTCCCGTAAGGCACTCAAACATTCAGGCACCCCAAGTGCCTTCTCATTTTTGAAAATTTTGGCCACTGATGTGAAACCAGTGTAATGGAGTGGAGAATCAGGCCCAGTAATTCTTTTCTTGCTTAATTCTGGCAAGACTTTATTATAAGCTTCTGAATTCTCTGAAAGAATGTATTTAATCTTTGCATCGCTGTGCTAAGGCAGGCAACAGAGATGCATTTCAACTTGACCTTTATTCCTATAACAAAACCTGGGCCATTGCTTTTTTTCAACACCTCTTCTAGCATAAAAACCTATGAAATTTTCAAATTGAGTAATCATAGTGGAAAAATGAATACTTCTTCACATGAAAGTAATTGCAGATTTCACAATACCTCCTGCATTTGAGGTATAAATGTCAACACTATTTTTTAAATAATCATGAAATGAGTGCTTTTATAGTGTCTCTATATTACTTTTTTCTAGAAGTAAGAGTTCTTCTTAGAATGCTGAATCTCTAAGGATGGAATATGCATTGTTGTTGTAGCCAAGTCAGTCCCAGGATACTAGATATATTAAAACATATTACCTCACCATCTTGTCTCTGTAAGGATGGGAGAAGAGGGCAGGAGATGGACTGATTTAGTTTTATGAGTGCCTTTCCAGTGGCTTCTATTACAGGCATATACCACAGTAAAATGTTTTTGGATTACTTTGTCGCTGTTGCCACTTAAATTATTCTTTTAAATATGCAATAATGTGATGTTAGTCTAGTACAGGGGTGGCAATCTCTGCCACATGGCTCACCAGGATAAGCACCTGGCGGGCCGGGCCAGTTTGTTTACCTGCTGCTTCCACAGGTTCGGCTGATTGCAGCTCCCACTGGCCGTGGTTTGCTGCTCCAAGCCATTGGGGGCTGCGGGAAGCGGCGCAGGCTGACGGATGTGCTGGTCACGGCTTCTCACCACCCCCATTGGTCTGGGATAGTGAACCGTGGCTGGTGGGAGCTGCGATTGGCCGAACTTGCGGACGCAACAGGTAAACAAACTAGCCCAGCCCGCCAGGGCGCTTACCCTGGTGAGCCACATGCCAGAGGTTGCCAGCCCCTGAGCTAGTATGATACCTGGTAGCACTTCATAATATATTTGTGGGAGTATCACGTTCTGACTAGATGAAGGTTGAAAGAATGTTAGAATTTACAAGTGGAGAGGCCTCTTTAAGGGCAAATTTCCTATCTATGTTCTAGTAGGAGTTCTTCATACTGACTGGATTTTATCAAGACACCAGAAACCCTTATCTCCCAGTACTGTCTTAACTGTGTCCCAAGAGTCAGCCTCACTTCTCCTGTGACTAAGAAGCAGGAAAGGTGAGGCTTACTTTTGCAGGTCTTCAATGAACAAGGGAACAGTAAAGAGAGGCAAATACCCTAGCGCCATTAGATTAGCCTGCTTCTCCACTGCCTTGGTACAGTGTAGTAATTATGTATGCAATAAAGTGCTGTCACTTTGAGTTGGTAACATTTTTACCTATGTTACACAGGGGCAAATGACTACATAAGGCGCAATGCAATTGAGATTTCAGTACTGTGGTGCTAATATGTGAGCAGTAGCAAGACTGAATTTAGTCATTTATGGTTCATTTCTGTACCCATTCTTTGGATAATACATTAATTCATTGTTTTATTTTAATGCAGCCTCTGTGCTAAATGGAGGCATTTCTTTGAAGCACCAACATTCCATGGGAAAGTTATGATTCAAAGTCCTGTACTTGGTACATAGGGCATTGTCTGTATCAAAGATGTTCACTGTCAAATGGTAAAGCGTATTACTTTCTATCTGTATCTGAGGAGCTGCCTATAATAATTTTTAAAAATCACAAAGCTTTCCTCTGAAATAGGAAGAGCATTACCCAGTGTCCTGAGTAACCATTCTCTCTCTCATTACAATAATTATTACATCCAATGCTGCATGTGAACTATTGGGTATTAGGGCTGTGCATTTGTCTACGAAGTATTGTGCCATTGGAATGTTTGTAGTTCATTTCTGTTGGAAGTGCTTTTTATTATCTTGAGACTGAAGAGGGGTAGGGAAGGAGGGAATTCTGCCTTCCCCATCTTCTAAAAAAAAACATTTTCTAAACGTTAAAGCTTTTACATGCATTTTGCATCCAAGGGAACAAATTTATTTTTCTGCTTCTTTAGCAGTCTATGTATGTGGTGATGGTGTATTTAAAAATAGTCCAGAAACCATCTGCAGCATCAACAAAACTAGAGCCACCTCACAGTATGCCGTGTAGAATATTTTTTTTCCTTTGGAAGACACCAGATACAGTTGCATTTGCTTACATATCTCAACTATCAGCAATTCTCTCTGTACTTAGGCTCAACCTAAGTACATGGCTTTCCATGACTTTCAGGTAAATGGACAAGCTTCAGGTTGTTTTAACACCTAATCACTGGACAGAAGCTAGCACAATGAGGCTCTTTTTAACAGGTGAAATGCTTTGTGTTATGCAGGAGGTCAGATTAGATGATCATAATGGTCCCTCCAGGTCTTAAATTAATCTATGAATCTTTTCAGAAATGTCTACAGTTTTCTTTTTGGATTAATTTTGAATTGAGTTTCCATGTTCAAAGACCTGTGTGTTTTCTCCCTTCAGGAACAGGAAGAGCTCCCTGTAAATATTCACAAACTCACAACATTGTTCTCCTTCGAATATCCTTCCTAAAACTCTCAACCATGCCATAATGTCTACAAACCACTCAAAATAGTTAGGCAGCTGATGTGCTGTGGCTGCTGCAGATCATACTGCTCATATTCATCTCATTTGTATCTTGTGATCTGCCCTACAGTTCCTTTTTACCTGCCTGTTGTTTTATACTTAGATTGGTGCTTCTAGGCTCTATCTTAATATAAACAATAATATGAAAAATTAATGCTAAATCTACCCTGGCACACATCCCCAGGTACTTCTCCATGTTCTGCTAGCACATGAACCCAATACCCACACTGATGGTCCAGATATGCTATTCTGGGTCTGGGTAATGCTGCGTGTGACACTGCACCCCATATTCGTCATAGTAATATTATTATGATGTGCTTATGGTATAATTATGATGCATTTTGTACAAAATGGGTCATGTAAAGTGTCATTGGAAAACGTATGATATGCTTAATATGATTCTTATTTGTGTGCATGTATCATTTTTGTATCTAAAGTTATGAATATTGACTATGTATCTGTATCTTCAAATGTAGTTGCAACTGAGTGACATCATCTGTAGGCAAGATGTTTCCAGTCTAGACAGCTGATTGGGAAGGCCCTATTCAAGGTAAAGGGCCATCAGGGGAAGCAATAAGTCTTAGGAGAAGCTTATCCACGATCCGGTGAGCCTTCCTGAGAACTCTCCAGACAGTCTGTAAGTAATGGCTGCTATGACTCAGCAGGGCATGCAAGGGCATGTGACCAGACCACATGACACTGAACTCCATTTTGGGTGCCTGTATTTTTCCACAAACTGTGCTGGAAATTGTTTTTGGAACAAAGGGCTCCAGCCATATAGCTTATAAAGCTATATAAGGCAGGGAGTGACATCTTCTGTTGTTCTTCAATCCCCCACAATTCAACACCTGAGAGAAGTTCCGAAAGAAAAGGATTAGGAATTGGGGTGGAGATCCCAAGATGAAAAGCAAGTAAAGCTTGTGCCTTAAGAATCTGGAAGCCTACTTGTATCATCAGTCAGGGTGAGAAACTGCTAATTCATAGCCAATCTTTCTAGTATTTTAGGCTTAGTTTGCAGTTTTGTTTATTTACTAGGTAATCTGCTTTAATCTCTTTGCTATCCCTTATAATCACTTAAAATCTATGTTTGTAGTTAATAAACTTGTTTTATGTTTTAATCCAAACCAGTGTGCCTTTGACTGAAGTGTCTGGGGAAAATCTCAGTTTCGTTTAACACAAGCGTATTGTGTATATTCCTCTTCACATTGAGGGAGAGGCAAACTGGGTAATAAATTCATACTAACTGGGGTTTCAATCAGGGCAGGATGGTACAGCTCTGGGGTGCTAGATGGGGAAGCTTGGGTTACTTTGGTTGTAACCTGTCCTTTCTTGGTTCATGCAGTATCTGATCAGGCTGCATGTAACTGCAACTGGGTGGATCCCTGCCTATGCAAATACTGGTGGGAATGTAGGACTGAGAGTGGTCCTACAACAGCACATTGTGAGAGGGAAGGCAGGCTGGTGAGTCAGAGGGATCAGTGGCACCCCAATTCCAGGTAGCACACTGGGGAGAACCCATCACACTGTGCATAGGCATATATATATGTCCACACTGCCCCTTTTTGATACCTGATGGTAGAGCTACTATTTCAGGGGTGGTATCCCAGCTTACTAGTTTTTGGAAACACATACAAGTGTAGAAGTTGGTGGCTATTGACCTTTGGAAGCTGGCAATACCTGACAGCCACCAGTCACTTGCAAACCAGTGTGTCGGGTTGGTGGTTTTAGAGGTTTGCCACACTATAAGTATTGTAATCTACCCATAACTGAAATTACAGAGGGATTTCAGATGATGAGTTTCCAAACTGCAGGGCCAGTGATGCAACACACATCCCAGTACTTTGCCCACTGAAAGGGACAGTGAATACATGAACCAAAAAGGTTACTATACACTTGTTCTCCATGGCTTAATGGATCACAAGGGTCACTTCATGAACACCAATGTTGGATACATAGGAAAGTTCCTTGGTAGGGTGTTCAAGAGGTCAGAATTGTACCACGGAAGTGGTATGGGGAGAAGAGACTTTATTCCCCAGAAACAACATGGTTATGTTCAGTGTTTCTGTGCTGACACTTATTTTGAGGGACCCCAAATACTCCCTATTAGTGTGGCTCATGAAACTACCCTGACAAGAAAAAGAACCCAAGAAAAAGGTAATTGAAATAAAGACTGAGTAGCTGTAGAATCGCAGTGAGTGTGCCTTTGGGCAACTGATGGTTCCTTGATTCTGCTTGTGGACCTGTCTGGATGCCAATGTTTACATTATTGTGGCATGTTGTGCCTTGCAAAACATATGCAAGATGAAAGAGGAATACTTCCACAGCAAATGAGCATAAGAGAGATCTGGTTTTCAAATACGTATAGGCAGCCAGATCCCACCCATGTGCACTCTGCTCCTGGTTCCTGGCAGTCAAGGGAAATTTGTGATGCTATTTGCTTCGCATTGTGGGTCAGCATGGAGCCAGAGGGTGACGTGGGACTGGGCTGAGGGACACTATTATACTGCTAAAAAAGCTTAATAGATTATTGCCACCTTCTTGTGTTGTGACATACTTTGTTGGGTTTTGATCCCCTGCAGCCGACATTAAGTACTAATTGGAAGCAGACAATTGGGTGAGGGACCTCAGGGTTAATACCTTTGGCCACAGGTTTGTGCTGTGGAGTGTGTATATGCACTTCAATGCCATCACTGAGCAACGTTTTTATTATAAGATAACAGCTCTATTTCAGGATGCTTTATTGTGAGCTCTTAAGCATTGTTAAAGCAATTTAAAAAGAGTTGTGTAAGCATTTAGTAGGTGCTTCACACATTTTTCACAATGTTTTCTGACACTGTTGCTCACAGCACTTATCAGGTTACAAGTGGTGAAGGTTTGATAGGGGTCGGAAAGGAGGTGTCCTTAAAGCACCTTTAAGGGGCAAGCTATCTTCTCTGTTAATTTACTTTTGTTTCCTTCGTCTCTATTGTCAATTAAGTCATTAATGACCCACTAAGATGCATCAGTTAACTTATCTTCTCTTTTTATTCTGGTGCTTTGGAGAGCAACAGTTATTTCACAGCTTAGTTCATTGCCAAAAGCCATGTGTTTTGTTTTTTGGTTTTGCAGCAGGAAATTCATGGCTGGCAGGGAAGAAGGGGGCATGGGAGGGACAGGCTTCATTGCATTTCTTTGGCCCCACACATTTACAGAAATTATAGTCATGTGCTGTGAAGCCTGCTGACCTATCCCAAACATCATGAACATGATATACCCCACATTTGGAAAGCAAGGTGCACACTGAAGTGAAGTGAACAGTAACTATTTACAGACATACATCAGACAGAGTTAAAATGGTTTATAACAGGAATCAACAAACAAACAGAAAAACAGGTCAAATTCTCTGAGAAATGAACAAACATTACTGTCTGTGGACATGTCTCCTTGCCCTTCACCTCACCCTCACCCTCACCCTGAGACATAGGGAACAGCTGCAGAATATTGGGAAGGGTGAGGACAAAAGGCGATGTCTCCTCCGTGGGGCTTGGGGGATGAACGCAGGCTGGAATTCAGAGACTGGATTGAGCTCATCATCCCCCTCCTATATGCTGGAGCAGGGGGTGGGGTGGGGAAGATTGCAAGGAGTTTCAGAGGCTGGCAGAGGATGTTGTGCCAGAGGCTGGCAGAGGTGGAATATCTTAGCAGCAAGCAGGGTGACTGCTGAAGAAAGAAGAGTAGAGGGATGAAGAGGAGGGGGTGCTGACTGTTCTGGGAGATGAGCTGTGGCCTTGGTGATGTGTGGGCCCTAAAAGCATTCCACCATCAGTTGCACCAGTGACTGCATGGTCTCAGTCCCTGTGGGCATACTTCTGATCCAGGAACCAGTTAATCAGTGCATCCTCAGTGCAAATGATCAGGTCCTCCAGGGTTTGTCTCTGTTCTCTCTGTGGTGCTTCTCCTGTCCTTTTGGCAGAATGGTTCCCCCGTTAGCATCGGAATGTCCTGGCAAGTAAAAAACAAGGCTAGCATAATATCTCATTGCTGCTTTGAATGAACCAAAGAAATCCTTTCACATAATGTGGCCTTCAACAGCACAGTTACATTTTTGATATTTTTTAGCATCCCAGGAATGCCAGCTTCCTTCCTTCAGATTACTTTTGCATCCCAGGGGAATTATGTTACTAGATTCCTGTTTCTTCTTTGAAGAGTAGCCATCACTGGGACAGCAGAGTAGTGTTCAAAGAATGGAAAAGAGAAATGGCTTACCAGCCTGTGGAAGACACCCGACTACCTCTGCCAGAGAGACATTTCTGCTACTGGTGACCCTGCTACATGTTGCTGAATGATGAGGTTTGGTGAGCTATGAAGATTGACCAAGCACATTAGCCCCGCTGTTAAACCTGAAGAACCAGCTTGAATTTCTGCTGCATCCAAAATTTGCTGAATTATGCAACTGGGAGATGGTTTGAGAGGAAATGGACTATATTGTAAACTAGCAGTTTGAGTTCCCCTGGATGAGAAACAGAGAATCACAAAAAACATCACTTACTCCTTATTTCTCCTGCCTTGACAGAAAATGTGATCCTGTGTCCAGCAAACAGCATTGGAAGGGATCAAGGAACAGAGTCACACTACCAATGTATTTTTTATTTTCTTCTCTGAACTTTTGGATTAACACTGCAAGCCAGTTGCCTCTCCATTATTAAGGGACACAGTACTGTGTGTGCAACTGCCACCCACCCCAGGTCGGTTGGCTTCCTGCAGAGTGGCTCAGCATGAGAGGACAGATACCAGGATTGGGAATGGCTAAACATTTGACATGGTCACAAAGAGAATGAACCACTATGATGTTTGTCCAAATGGTTCCCTTTCCCTTCCCAAACCTTGGTGGCCCCTCACACAAGCAACCAAGGACCGCCACCCTTCTTCGGTTCTCTTCCCATTCACAGGGGGAAGGAAAGAGAGTGTGTGTTTGTGAAGGGAGGTGCAGGCTTTTTGAACAACCATGTGTGTCATAACTGTTCTTTTCCCACCCAGGCCCTTTTGGAATTTGCCCCCTCTCTCACTTCCCCCGATCCACAGGGGACAACGGCTAAAGCTGCCAGAGTGCTGGCTGAGAAATGCACAGACACAGGGGCCCAGCATCTGTTCATTAATAATCTGTTATAACTTCCACTGAATTAATTACAGCGCTTCATGGGATTTACATAAAATCATTGAGTTACAGCTGTGTCTTCCATGGGGACCACGTTGGGCTGAAGCAGTGGGAAGGGGCTAGCTTCAGGAATGTATTACTGGAGCAAGAGGAGTTATATTTCCAGGGAATGGGGGCGTGTATTATAAGTTAACAGGCTAGGGTTCTGGTTCCCACAGCAATTCAGGGTCTCCTCAAGCTCCTCAGTGGTGTGGGGCTCCCTCAGCCAGGTCCATTGGGTAGAGGTGCAGAATCACATTCACTTCTTCCTCTTGGTCTCCTGGGGCTTCCTTCAGGAGTTAATTCGAGATCTCTGCTGCCTCCTTGCCCTGCTCCTCTTTGGTGTTCTGACATACAATGAAGCTGGCAGGGTTCACAAGAGAATCATGAGTCACTTCACACTCCATACTTACAGTTCAGTGAAGGATGGACATGTGCTAGGTCCCCTTCCAGAGTGACTATTCGATTCCTTGTTTCTCTGGTACAGGATCCTCAGGTGCTTCATGCACTCCTGGCACTGGGACAGGATGCTCATCTCCTCTAACCTCTATGAAATATATTGATAGAGGATTGCTGATCTGGTCAAAGTAATGGAAGGTGGTGTACTCTGACCACACATTGATCAGCACCCTGGTGTGCTCCAGGGACTATGATGACTTTTACTGATCAATAGGTTTCAGCACAACACTCTTCTGAATTTTTCAGAGCACATTACTGCTATCCCTGGCAATGGGGGAAGGAGATCAAGGACCTTTGGGCAAGGTTCAGTGCATTGTGGGAATGACTCTGGAGGATTATAGAGATATGTGACCTGGTAAACTCCCCTTTCCCTCATCTGCACAGCACTGTAGAACTGGTATGGGGCTATGCCATAGAAGAGGTGTGTGTATATATCCAAATCCCTCATGTATTCTGGCTTTCATGCTGGGTGGTTTCCTTTAGGAATGTGCTTCAGATGTTACAACACATCATGTGATCATTTACAGCAGCAAATATAGACCTGTAAAGGGTGGATGCAAAGGAATAGCAAGCTCAAAGAATTCTCTTCCAGCTGTGTGCAGGGGAACCTACCATCCCTCAGGTTCAGAGCAGAAGGCAGGATATGTCCCATGGCAAAAATCCTATTTACTTTGACTGGACCAGGATTTTTTCTCCATTTTGATCTACTGTATACATTGTATGCACTTATTGTATACATTGCATAAGGAAAAACAGAGCAACTCACAAGAGTTAATTTTTGAAATCTGTACTTCCTAGAATTTGTCATGCTGGCACATACAGCACAGTAGCACATTTGGATGAACACTTTATGGTTAGTAACAAAATCTAACACCCTTTCTTTTTTGTCTGATTCATTGCTGTCAGACTGCTTAATTCATATTCCTGGGTGCACTAGCCATAAATCCTCACCTTCTATTTTGTCCCTGTTGAGGAAATATTCTTACCCTTTTATTGCTAAACTTTTACCAGAAATATGTCTTACTGAAATAACCTTAGTAAAAAAGGGCAAGACTAGAGAATAGGAGACATCTATTTTTCACTGTTATTGTGTTACAGATGAAATAGTGAAAGTAATGTGTATTTTTAGGGATCAGCTCCTAAGGTCCTTATTCAGAAGGGCTAGATTCTGCATTGACTAGCACCATATTCCTTGAGCAGTCTCATCAAAATCATTGCAAGTACTTGAGGTATAGTACTACTTAATGTGAGTAATGGTTGTGTAATTTAGCCATCAGTTTTTCTATTATTGAGCAAAATTCTCACTGAACTTAATGAGTGTTTTGTTCAAATAATAACTGAATAAAAACCTCAGATTTGGGGCCACCTTTACCTAAGGCCACATCCTCAGTTGGTGTAAAGGGCCATCGACTTCACTAGCTTATGATAATTTATGCCAATTGATGGTCTTGCACCTATAGTGATCAATAGGACCAATAAGGTTCTATAGAAATTAAAACCTGTAGAATTTAATGAAGAATTATATTCTTTCTACAGAATTTTTAACCAGACTATAGAATTTAATAGAGAATGAAATTCCTGTTGTGGAATTGAATAAGTTGCTTTAAAAATCCTAGGGAAAGGATATCTTTCTCTATTAAATTCTATAAAATCTTTCTTTAGGGGTTGATAATTATGTAGACAATACAACTGGAAATGAATCAGTTGCATTAAACTTTTAACAAATATTTTGTTTGCATCTTGAAAGTTTAATTTTTTTATGGAAATCAACTAGTGTAAAGGCATCTTTTTACTCAAAATTTGATCAGTCCTGTGATTTTAATTTGTCTTTATTGGAGGAAAAAATTACCTGGTATTGAAAGGAAAATGTTGACATCTTTTGCTATTAGTCAAAAGTGTAACTTCATTAAAGCAGAAGGCTATACTGTCCCTACAGGAGCTCTCTGCAGGAAATGCTTTAGTCTTACTTAGCATATCTGTGAATTCTATCAGCATTAGTGTATTTCACAATGTTTGTTCCTACTGAATATTTATGAAGGATTGTCCAGTGACCTGCTTAGTATATCCAGGTTGTTCTGCATTAGCAGTCTCTCAAGTAGAGTGCAATCAGAGAACTCATCTCCCCTCAACAGCAGCGATCAATATGGGAGAGGCCGAGGAAATATCTGCAGCAAAGAGAGTTCTATCAATAAAATGGGGAAAAAAAACCCGCCACAGCATTGGCCTATAACTCATACAAACCCTAAACAACGAAGAGATGACAGTGTTTCTCCTCTGTTATTTTCTTGTAAACCTTTCATTACATTGGAAAACTCACATAGCCAGAATTCTATTACAGACATAGGAAAAAGTCTGTACATTTGGAGCTTAGTAGCGATCAGAAAATCAGTGTACCAAGTGGCTTATTGATGCAATCTGGTTAATTATTAAATAGATTATATTAATTTAAATAGGATCAGAAGGTCTGCTTTTTATAATTTGACAAGTGATAAATTTAGATTTAATGTTATTGTGATCACTTATCACATCTCATGATGATCCAAGTGTATAGTCAATATGTAAGTACTGGCCTTGTTAGCATCCTGAAGGACTTGGACAAAACCCTTACACACTTGGATAATGTGGTAAGTATATATTTGATATAGTTTGTATGACACAATAAGCCAAATTCGTCTTCTCATTGACTTTGCCTTCCCGCCCCCCTCCCCCCTGACAAGGTTGAACTTGTCATAAATGATGGCATTGTTCAGAGATTCCCTGCCAGATTTGATGTTGTTTGCAGACTGACAGAAATAGTACCTAATTTCTGGGCCAGTTACCACATTTTGTAAAATGTATATGCCACCATTCATCCCAAAGGAGGATTCCACAGGTTTATATACATAGGTACCACTTACAAATATTTATGGAAATGATTTATTGGGCAGACAGCAGGTGCAATGGCCAAAGAGGTACATGCTAAGTTACATTAACACACAGCTCTGCAATTTATCTAATTTATTGCTATCACCTCCACCCTATGTTGTATGTATTTTATATACATTTTCCTGAGGGACTAACTTTTAGCATTGCAAACTTGACAGTAAATTAAACAGCCACATTTTAAAAAAAAGAACGAAAAACCTGTCAGTAAAATGTTTTGTTTTATCCCACCAAAGTGAACTGGCTTAAGGCCCAGAATGGACTGTGTTCGTACTTACAGAAGTCAGTGACCAGCATTTAAAATCCTGATATCTTGTGACCATGCACAGATAGATTTGGGAACTTTATACCATAGGCAAGGGAAAATTTCCTTGTTTTCAGTGGGACTGAGATGGCACTTGCTTCTAACTCTGGAAGTTTTAAGATGTCTGGTTTTACAACTCTAGTATTCATGTGCTCAGAACACTATTTTATTTCCTCTTTTAGATGCGTTTTGAGGGTATTAGTTATTGTTTGCCCTGCCTGAGGCCTCTTCTGATGGATTTCTGGTAACTAAGGCAGCAAAAACTAGTTCTGATATTTTAAAAAAAACCTCTCAAAATATTACTAAAATAGTTCTTTGTTAAATATATGGCTTATATACAATGCACAATGGTGGTGTACTAAATATGTTTTACTGTAATGAAGTTGGCTTCCTGTATCCAAAAAGAGGGAAAACTAAACTCTGTAGAATGTAAATTAAATATTTAGGAAAATAATATTAATACTCTACTTCTGCAGAAAGTGTGCTGGTCTCTCTGTATGAGATCCTTATTTTTGTCAGTCCAAAAAGATCGGTGCCAAGAGGCTAAGATTTTTATAAATAGGAACCTATAGTTCAGCTCCTCCTCAGACACCCAAATAAATGGCCTGGTTTTCATCTGAGTATCTAGTAGCTCCCTTTGACCTCAATGGGAGTTTTTTCAGTGCTCAGCACTTTTGAAAAATCAGACCACTTATTTAGTATCTAACCATAGAATGGAAAGCCTAACTTTGGGATCCACTTTTTTGTTTTATTTTTCTTAAATCTTGGCCATTATCTCCAGCAGCAGAGTCCCTGTTAACACCATGTTGAAGGGCTGGTTCAATATTGATTCAGAGAGAAGAGTACTCCGAATGAATTACCAACACTACTTTCTGTAGTACTCTGGGTTTTTCTTGGAGATCTGCCATTAAGTATTGATGGGCCCTCATGCTGCCCTTATAGCTTGTAAGAGCTGACAAGATCACAACCCAAGGTTGTATGGCTGCACTTCATATAAATCATGAGGTGATGCTGCAGTACAGCCAAAGAGCAATTCTAACAGCAGCCCATAATACTGTTCTACACCTTGAAAAAAGCAATTATGAAAGTTTATGGGAAAGGATAACGCAACATGGTTGAGTGCATCCAAAATAGCAGTAATACTCCTTCCACATTCACAGTTACAATTATGTATATTTAAGGTTTAATGTTCACTTGCTCTGTTTGTATTGCATACAAATATTGATGAGATTTATCATTTAGAAAGGCCAAAATCAAGCTTGGTCTTTTTATATATTTACAAAGCCACACACAGGTTCTAGTATGAAGAATGGCAAAACTAGTATGTGGAAATCTTTCAGCTTCAATTACTCTCATCAGAGATGAGGAAGCCTAAGTACTAGAGTTATTGGGTTATAACCTGTCAACAACAACTGTAAACAGCATCATATATTTCATATAGAAGTGACTAATTTGATACATGGATAAATCTTCATCATATTTGCCATATTTTGCACAACCCCAGAAAAAGGTTTCAAAGTACAAAATAGTAAATGATAATGTGGGATACAGTGTAATATAGTTTAAATGTAATAAGACATAGTAAAGTTCCAAACTGCATCTGAGATAGATGAGCCCTTTTCTGCATTCTGCATTAGAAAGGAATTCCAGTTTTGCAATTGCTCATCAACTGTGTTCCACTTAATATCATAACATACACAAATAAACACATTTGGTTCTGATGAATTGAGTCTGTTTTTTTATTAATATTATTGAGACATCTCATTAAAAATTAAATTCTTTGACTTTGGTCACATTACTACCCAGAACAAAGTAAAGCTGCTCTGCCAAAAGTTAAATAATGTCTTGAATTTCATCTGGGTTCAGCAAAATGGCACATGGCCATGCATTGTCTTTTCTGTGAGGAGGGTTGCAAGTAAAGATTGCCAGCTATGACAGTCAATGTTGACTTCAGGGCATTGCCAGAAGAGTGGTGCCAATGGACATTTAATCTTAGTAGGGGGGGAATCTCTGTCCCTCTAAGGGGCACTGAGATTGACTAGCAAGTGACATAGCAGTGCCCATAGAAGACAGCGCCTGGTGTAAAAAGGCCTTTTCCTACTCTGCTCCTACAAATATTCTACCACCCCTGTGTGACAGAATGTACTCCTTTATTTACAAACTACAGACTATTGTAATACTCTTTGTACAAAGTATGCCTTGCAAGGTACCATTTCAAAACTCATAATTTGCTGGTCATTCTTGTTCTGATAAAATGTGTGTGGCAACATCATATGTGAAGTTATAAGATTTCCCTGCAATATATTAACATATGTTCCAAAACTCACAATCATGTCCAAACTAAGACTAAGACAAACACCACAAGGGAACCCCTCTTTTTCTCCCTGCCTGTCATAGGGTACCACAGGTGGCACCTCCTACTGGCCACTCTGGGGAATCATCTTTTTCCAGGTCCTAGGTTCTCTTCTGCTTCTTGCTGCATGCTGTATTGCTGCTCTCTCTCGCACACACTTTATGCAACTCAGGGTGTTCCATTTTTGTGACAGCCCTCCAGCCAAGTCATTATATTTATTTCACCTTTCCAGGGTTTCAGTCTCTCCTCACCACCAGTCTCAGACCATCTTCCCATTCGCTGCCTCTATGGTGCAACTTTCCCAGTCTCTGGTAGGGGAACATAAGGGAGCCCTTAATTCTCTACTCCAGGTTCCAAGTTCTCTACTCCAGCTCAGAGACCCTCAAATCAGCAGGCATGCTCTGCACCTTTGCTGCCTTTCCTCTGAGACATTCCTTATCTTCTGGCTATCTCCTCTTCTCTGGATTTGGCAGCCTCACAACTCCCTCCCTCCAAGAAGTAACTGTCAGCTAACTGCTTAAATAGCCCCAAACATACTTCCCTTCTCCCAGGAAGCTACTGTAGACTACTTCCTGAAACCCCTTTCTGCTCTCACCTCCCTGGCTTTATGCAAGCCCTGCCTGTTACTGCACAGATGAGCTTCCCATATTTAGGGCTTTCCTCTCAGTTTTAATTCTCCCAGTTTATAATCTAACAGGTTAATTGGCCCATCTGGCTTCCATTAACCCCTTTAGAGTGATCACCCTATCACATTGCCCATTCCATTCTCTTCACATGAAGGAACAAAACAAACCTTTGTTGGACTGTTGGAGAAAGGGTCCTGACGTAAGGAATTTGGTCAGTGAGACTGCTGAAATCATGTGGTGAGAAAACTGCTTTGAATTTAACATTGTTTGTTAAATTAGGCAGTAGATGCATTTTATCTTTATTTTTCTTATAACCATTTAGGGTGGCAAATTGTGTATTATTTCTATTAAAAGTTACAGACTTAATATAGTTTGCATTGTCCAGGAGTAGGCAGGGCAGTAGAGGATATATAGTCTTGGGGAGAATCTAAGACTGGGGGTATGTTGGGGTCAACCTGCAATATAATTACGGCTGGTGAGAGCCAGGATGTAACCCAAGTGTGGCTGGCAAGTTTCAGTTACATACAAATACTTACTGACTCACATGCTGGAAGGCTGTTTATGAGCAGTCCATGTGGCAGCTCCACCAGCAAGGCATTATAAGGTAGCAAAAAATGCAGGGCAGGGGTGACACAGCTGCACATTAGTCTGGATTGTGCCTGGTATGTCACACCATGCTTTACCGTTTACAGGCCTAGAGCCACTGACTTGAAGTCAAGGTGCTAAACCAGTTTACATGAGCAGAGAATCTGGCCCCTAGTATCAAACCAGCTATTGCTTTGTTTTACTGTATGATCTTGGTCAAGTCACATAGCCTTCCTGTCATCCCATTTGTATAATAGGAATATTTATATTTTTGTTGCAGAGTGGCCATGAGAATGAATTCAGAATATTAGCATAGCTCTTTGAAAAGGTCTAGGTATACAGATGTGTCAATATTACCACATGCTCTCGGTAGCTGGAAAGACAGACAAAAGTTCATGTATCTGGGCAGAGTTCCTTTCAGCTGTGGTTGCTGGCTCCCTAGACTCCTTTGAGGGCACAGTTTAGGGTTCTCTGCTTGGTATCCCTTTCTAGAACCCTTATTCAGAACCTGTAACCTTCACTGTTATCCCTGTTTTCTCATTAGTTGTCCCCCATAATTGTTTGAACTCTGGGCTCAGTAGCTCCTCCCCTTAGGCTGGGGGAGGAACCTTCAGATGTGGGTGGGCTTGCACCCGCCTGCCTTCTGGAACTCAATAGGTGATGCTGCCCAGCTCTCCATCGCAGTTGGACATTAGGAAAAACTTCCAAACTGTCAAGGCAGTTAAGCACTAGAACCAATTGCCTAGGGAGGTTGTGGAATATCAATCATTGGAGGGTTTTAAGAACAGATTAGACAAACACCTGTCAGGAATGGTCTAAATAATACTTAGTCCTGCCATGAGTACAGGGGAGTTGTCATATAGTATAAGTCCCAATTCTGAACCTTAGCGTCCAAAATGTGGGTGCCTGCATGAACCCTCCAAGCTTAATTACCAGCTTGGATCTGATAGCGCTGCCACCAGCCAGGAATTCCAGTGTCTGTCCTCACTCTGTCTCCCCAAAACCTTCCTGGCGAACCACGACTCAGCATGCCTGAGTCCTCACAAAAAAGGGAAATAACCACTTCCTTCCCCTCTTTACCTCCTCCAGTATCTTCCCGCCCTGGGTACGCTAGGAGATTACTCTGCTTCAATTCCTTGAAACCACAACACTGAGAGAATCAAGTGTCTCTCCCTCACCAGAGGCTATACAAATTCAAAGCTTAGTAACTCTAACAAAAAGAGATTTCCCCTCCTTCATTCCTTAGCCTTAACAGAGGAAAAAAAAATCAAACAGGTCTTAAAAGAAAGCCTTTATATAAAAAGAAAGAAAAAGACATAAAAATGGTCTCTGATATCACAGTGACAATATATAGGGGTTACATGGCTTAAAAGAAAATGAATAAACAGCCTTATCGCCAAAAAAGAAATACAATTTAAAACATTCCAGCAAACTACACACATGTAAATACAAAAACAATATAAAAACCTATATTGTCTTATACCTGTACTTACAACTGGGAAACAGAAGATTTTAAAGCCTGGAGATAGAGAGCTTACTTTCAGAGCCGAGAGAGCAACAGAGACACAGACAAAGGACACACACCCAAAAACTCCCTCCCTGAGCTTTGAAAAATCTGGTTTCCTGATTGTTCTCTGGTCAGATGTTTGGTTCCCTTTGTTAACCCTTTACAGGTAAAAAAAACATTAACCCTTAGCTATCTGTTTATGACAGGAGTGGACTAGATGACCTGTTGAGGTCCCTTCCAATCTTACACTTTCATGAGACTATTTTTGAGAATGTTGATTTAGCAGCATTTTACACTCTACTTTGCACACATATAAGCAACTCCATAAGTCAGTAGGGAGCCAGGCCCATTGTATTATTCTTAAATAGCAATATAGCAACTGACTAATAAAACAGTTTTTTTTTCTAATTCCATTTTCTAGTTAAAATTATTTTATTTGTTGATTTTCTTGAAATTATAATTTTTTTGTTTGAAATAGGTGGTCTTTTAAATAGGTAAATAGATGATAAGATCATTTTAACCACTGCTGAGCTGTCTGTGTACTCTCTGCCAGTGTGCAAGGTAACAAACACCTTAGAAGGTTGAAACATATGGCAGGTAAATACTGCTAGCCAGATTCAATCTCATGCAGGTTTGGTTCTAGAATTACTTCATTCTCTTCAAGTGGATTTATCCTGACTTTATTCTGCTCTGAGTGAGTCCTGACTCTGGCCCTTTAGGTCTCTAGATGTATTTATCATTTATCATTGCAATGTTTAAGATACTCTATCCTAAATTTATTTATATTTTGTATAAATAATTAATAAATACATATAGTTTATTTTCAACAGCAAACATATGACTCTGGGTTAAAGTGTTTTCCCACGTCACTATCTTCCTCTTCCTCTCATTTTATTCTTTGTTAGGGGAAATAAAGTCTTAGCAGCAGCAGCAGAAGAAGACACAACATTTACCATGCTGTGAGGTTACCGGGGTCATCTTGGAAACTTTAAAAAGAATTTTAAGAAAGTGAAATCTCAGTTGATCTTGTATAGTTTTCTCTCTCTGTCCCTTGTATTCAAAATATAAAGAGTGGATAATTAAATTTCACTTTTGGTTCAACTTAAGTGCATCAATTACAATATTTGCTTGTTTCAAATTGTGAAATTGCAGTCAACAGAAGTATATTTTTGTACATGAAAACTTCATTTCAAATACCGGCATGACCTGTGCCAGCTAAAAATTGTCTCTGTGGATGCTGAGTTGAGGGAGAAAGTGGTCAAGTGACTTGCCTGAAGGAAAACGGTGACATACTTGAAATTAGAACTCAGGAGTCCCTGGCTTCCTGTCTGGCATTCAGGTCTGAGTCATGACTCTTTCTTTGTGGCATGTGATTATTAGTAGTAAAAAGCATGCTCTGATATTTATATGAAGAGAACACACCATGATAGTCTGGCAGCTGAATGGCTGTAATATCATAAGAACATAAAAATGGCCGTACTGGATCAGACCAAAGGTCCATCTAACTCAGTATCCTGTGTTCTGACAATGGCCAATGCCAGGTGCCCCAGAGGAAATGAACAGAACAGGTGATCCATCCCGTCACCCATTCTCAGCTTCTGGCAAACAGAGGCTAGGGACATCATCCCTCCACATCCTAGCTGATAGCCATTGATGGACCTATCCTCCATGAACTTATCTAGTTCTTTTTTGACCCCTGTTTTGACCTTCACAACTTCCTCTGGCAAGGAGTTTCACAGGTTGACTGTGGGTTGTGTGAAAAAATACTGCCTTTTGTTTGTTTCAAGCCTGCTGCCTATTAATTTCATTTGGTGACCACTAGTTTTTGTATTATGAGAAGGAGTAAGTAACATTTCCTTATTTACTTTCTCCACACTAATCATGATTTCATAGACCTTTATCATATCCCCCTTTAGACGTCTCTTTTCCAAGCTGAAAAGTCCAATTATTAATCTCTCCTCATACGGAAGCTGTTCCATCTCCTTAATCATTTTTGTTGCCCTTTTCTGAACCTTTTCACCATAGTCAGGAACTGTACTTTCTCTCTCTTCATGTTTTCATAGCCCCAGACTGCTTACCTAAATGTTACCTTTCAGGTCAGTCTGCTCCAGTAAGAAGATCTGTAACTTTCTCTGTCAGGCCACAGATCGCTAAAACAGAGAGTTAAAGCCAGGGTTAGGATCAAACAAACAAACAAATAAACAATAAACAAGTTTTAGGAGGGAGGGACGAGGAGTAAGAAGAGAGATTCTCAAAGGAAAAATCTGAAGATTTTATGTTAAAATAATAAAATTAGTGAGATGAAATATTTTTATATTTGCTGAAAGCTTAATTATTGTAACTATTCCAATGATTTTGTACAATGTCAATGCTAATATCTAATACTTTTATAGTGTATGTTAACTTTTTTCTCAAATCTATGTTGCCTTCAACCAAAATCAGTACATGATCATTGATTATTTCTATTTTAATTGTGCAGATTAAAAAGAAAAAGAAAAAGAAAAGAAGACAAGTAATCAGGCATTTGCTCATTCAGACCTTGAAAGGGTGGTATTGTATGTGTCAGTCTGTTGAATACCCAAGAGATGTTTGCCACAGAGTCAGAACAAGTGATCCTTACATTATCTTCCCACTCTATTGAAGCTTTGCTTAGTGTTGTTAGCTTTGTGGGATACAAAGTGAAGCCAAATAAGTGTGCACAGAAAGTCTTATATAAATGGGTTTAACTTAATGAATCTGTTCCTCACAAATGATTTGTGGACTTACATGCTGGTTACGTCTGCAAACGGTCAGAAATCTGCAGCCCATATGTAGCCAAGAGATTCACCATAAACTTTGCTGTCCCATAGAGCCAATGAAGGTACTTTCATACAACTGGGCTTTGGAAAGGCACTTGGAGGCAGAGGGCTATTCCTAATGAACTATTTATCCATCTCCCTTTCCAATCCTATGGAAGTATATGTTCATTAAAGCATGATGTCTGAATAATATTTTTTAAGGCCAGCCATGCACATACATAGATATTCCCATTTCTTTATTAATAAAAGTTGAAATCAGTCACTCTGAGTCCTTCCAAATGAAAATATACTCAATATATTTTTTCATTTAATATATTTATATTTATTTTGCTGCTTAAAAGCCATGCAAACTTTAAAATTCTCTGCTGATACTCAGCAACTGTTTTGAACTTAGCATCTTCATTAATCCACCCTAGACATAATTATTAATAGCCACAGGCAGGTAACTTTAATAGACAATATCTACCTGATGTGTGTAGAAAACGGATTGGTGGGAAGGGAAATGGAAGGTCATGTTCAATTCTACAGAAGGAATCAGTGATGTCATTTAAATCTGGTTTTGAATCTAAGGGGCAATCCATGAAAACCTTTGAAACTTCCATAGCTTGCAACTTTCAGAAACCTTTTTAGTGGTAAATCCCACTTTACAATCCCGTTAAAGCCTTCACTTTCCGCTCAGATTAGCCTTTATATTTGGACTCATTGAGGTATTCATCCTCACATGAAAACAGTCAATGTAAGCTATGAAAAGTTAGAGACAAGTCCATGGGGGTGGGGTGGGGTGTTTTTTTGCTTATAGAGGGAAAAGAAATCACCCTCTTCTTGAGCCTTCAAATAAAAATGCCTCATTCTAAAGAAGAGCCATAAACTATCAAATGTAATGAAATGTTTTTGTTAAATAATAAGCAATAGAAACACACACAAATAAATATTTTTCATAGAGATAAAATATATACAACTACAAAATCATAAATATGCTGGAGAATTATAATATGAATTTGTAAATTGTATGCAAATAGCTTGAAACCAGATCTACAAAGACATAAATAAAGCAATGAGACTGAAAGGTTTATATGTTGGCTTGTTTATAGAGTAGCACAAACATTTTTCTTTTTTAATTGGCAATTAATTTTCGGCAGC
This sequence comes from Chelonoidis abingdonii, assembly GCF_003597395.2. Taxonomy (NCBI): domain Eukaryota; kingdom Metazoa; phylum Chordata; order Testudines; family Testudinidae; genus Chelonoidis; species Chelonoidis abingdonii. The sequence goes on from NC_133769.1 coordinate 295,250,343, forward strand.
CATCGAGGTACTTTCATGTCAAATTATTTTCCCTATACTAAACAAGATTAGGCATCCAAGCAGCAAAGCACTTATGTGAAAAGTGAGAAACTGACTGTCAAGTAGATATTTTCCACCTATAACCAATTAAAATGTTTTTTTCATGATGAATGGATGTTGTAATTCCATATCTTGTAGTTTTACCTTAGACTGCACACCTGCATAACTTTTCTGCTCACAAGGGCCCAGGACAGATAAGGGGACTACTGAGTTTTTTTGTTCCCATTGCTCTTTAACTCCAGAACAAAAATACTGTACAAGGATCCCTTATTGAGGTCTGAGTTATAAATAATATATCCAACCAGTAATGCTGCACATACATATTTTAGCTCAGATTGATCCCCACAATGCAGTGGATGAATGTAAGCTTTTTAGCAGTTCATTGCTTTGATGACTTTCTTTCCTTTGTTTTACTTTAATACATTTCTAAGATACCTCTACATTTAGAAGACCACTGACACGTAAGGTACAAAGTAATGTATTATTGAAACTCTTCCAATGAATGACATAAAAAGGAAAATATTGATTTTAAGAAGATGTCTCATTTTTCTTATTTCACAGAAGAATGATGCAGGTTCATGTGGCTATCAATATTATTTGAATTAATGCATATTCCTTACATATGTCTTAACTGATTTATGGGCACTTATGCCTGTTAAATTTTTTAAAAGGCAAATATCAGATTTTTATATTTAAATGGATTTACTTGAGTAAATAAGATTGTTATATGTTAATAATACAATATTTGACAGAGTCCACATTATAATGCATTATGTTTGATCCTTTTTTTTTTTTTTAAGTGCCAGCATCAACTCTGCCTAAATGTTAAAAATAGACTGGAATAAATTGTTCTGAAGGTAGCTCATAAAGGGTCAGATTCTATGACTCTGACCCATGCCAAGTAGTACTCAACAAGTCATCCCATTGATTTCTTATAGAAGGTCTGATCAAAAGTCCACTGAAGTCAATGCAAAGACTGACATTGACTTCAGAGGTCTTAGCATCCGGCCCAAATGGAGTAAACTATTCAACCTGAATGAGGAAGACAGAATGTGGACCAAAGCATTTGTGTTAACGGCTCCACTGGAGTAGCTTTTATTTTGAAAAACTAGGGAATAATGTTTGAAGTTCATGTAAAAAAAGCCCAAGCAAAAATTCTGTTTATAATAGCTACGTGGGAGTGTGGGGAGAAGATGAATTACTACCTACATTGGATTGTTGTTAGTTATTAAACCTCTCTCTTTTAAAGTGTGCTTTAAACTGAGCTTAGTGCTGGCAGACAAAGCACTGGAGATTTGAAGTCCTCCATTCATCTAGACCTTGATTTACCAAAGCCACTTAAACATGTGCTTATCCTTGAGCATATCAGTAATTCCTTTGATTTGAGTAGATTACTCATGTGCATAAAATTAAGCATATACCTAAATTCTTCTCTTGGACATGGCCCTACAGAGCACTTGGATCATGGGCAACAACAATGCCCAACTATTTTCAATAGTTTATTATTGAAATGCTAGTCCCTTATCTCCAGTCTTTTACACTGAAAACATTTTAGTTCAGGAGACCACCACACCAAATATTAATAATCTGTGTTTCTATAGGTAGAGTAGTTTGTTTATGTCTTTGCGATATAATGGCATTCTCCCTTTGGGTTGCACTGATTTGTTACCATATCTGTTAATTATAGTGACAGTATTGCCAATCTATAATGATTTCAAAGGGAGAGTTTGTCTGAGAAGCCTCTGTTGCTTGCTTTCCTTGCTACAGATCCTGCTATGCAGTTGACATCTTTATAATGCTTGAGGAGTGCTGGCCTTTCCTGCTGTTTGATGTGTCAAATTTGGATGGAATCGGTTACATAATGCAAGCACCTATGTAATGATTTTCATTTCACAGCTTATCCACTATGTAATTGCATGGCAAATACAATATAATTACAAAATGATTACATGAGTATTTCTTCCTTGTATACAATTCTAAAAAAAAGAATTTTGTAGCAATTATTATTACAGTTTATATGATAAAAGGCACATGGTAATAACTAATGTATTTATCATGTAATCTACAGGGTTATTTTCAAAAGACAAATAAATTTCCAAAAGCTGCTCTGGTAGCTTTGTAAGTTTTGTAGTACCCATAGAAAATCATCTTGTTTCTATGATTAAGAAAATTATACTTTCCTTTACATTCAGATCAATTTGAGAAAACCAGTTCAAACTAAACACAGTTGCAAAGACAGTAGGCCCAATGAAAAAAGGAGATCCAGTGGCAGCACATACAATGCATTTAGAAACTGTAATGAAGGTGTTTCAGTTGGAGGAAGAGGATTTGGTAAGAGTTAACCATGAATTGGGCCTTGTAGAATACAGTACCTCCAAAATTTCAACCAGAAGAAAAATAATTTAAAGACGCTATATGCCTGTCATAGCAAAATATGCATCCAGGGCAGTCAGGGGTTATCTTGGTAGCCAACATGATGCAGTTTGAGGGAATGCTCCCAATGAATTTCATAACAGGTATTATGCAACCTGGAAGCCCAACAAGATGCCTGGAAATTAAACTTAACCTCAATATTTTAATTTGTTAGTAAATAACTTACTCCCAGGAGAAGATCATAATGCAGGTCCACCCCAAAAGCACCATCCCAGACATATGAGATATGTTGTCTAAAACTAGGTTACATCTGAACCTGCCAAGGTGGGTCCAAATGAGCTAACACGCCTGTATCTGCTGTTCAGCGAGTATCATCTAAGCCAGGGGTGGGCAAACTATGGCTCGTGGGCCAGATCTGGCCCCTAAGGGCTTTGGATCTGGCCTGCAGTGCCACCAGCACCATGTTCCTGCAGCTTCCAGGTAGCGGGGTGGGGGAGGGAGGGGAGAAGGGCAGAGGGCTCATGGGTTGCCCTTGACTCCAGGCACCGCCACCCACAGCTCCCATTGGCTGAGAACGAAAGAAATATTTCCTTTTATTTGTTTTAAATCTGCTGCCTATTAATTTCATTTGGTGACTCCTAGTTCTTGTGTTATGGGAAGTAGTAAACAACACTTCCTTATCTACTTTCCTTACACTAGTCATGATTTCATAGACCTCAATCATATCTCCCCTTAGCTGTCTCTTTTCCAAGCTGAACAGTCCGAGTCTTTATTAATCTCTCCTCATACAGAAGCTGTTCCATACCCCTAATAATTTTTGTTATTTGTGGTCGCCCCATCTCAAAAAAGATATATTGGAACTGGAAAAGGTTCAGAAAAGGTTCATGTTTTTCAAACTTTCTGTTTTATTTCAGTATTTGAATGATATTTCTTTAGCATCTGAAACTCAGAAGGAAAGCCTGGAGCACCTGGACGAGTTTTTGCAAATTTATCAAATAGGCAAGATTAAAGAACAGTCCAACACAGGTGTAACTGGTGATCGCATAGGTTTCCTTTTTAGGTATTTCCTTACCACAGAAAAGCAGGATACCAGCCCAACAGAAGATGGATATAATCTGAGAATTGCCTTAGCCTACTGACATAATTTTTTTTACGATCTTTTCTAGGGTTGGCCGATACCAACAGGAATGTATTTTTAACTTTGCTTCCATTGCAAGTCCACTGTATAATCTGAAGAAGAAGGGGGTTGCTTGGGTCTGGGCAGATCAGCATGTGTATAATTGAAATAAGTCATCATACAAGCACATGGGCTGATCAGTTCAGGTCACGGGAAATTGTATCACCTACAAGTTTTTATGAATACTACTGCACTTGCAGCAGTAGCTTCCCAAGAGAGACATGGGATAATCATGCCAATAGTCCATGCCTCTAGATGAATGAGCCCAGTAGAGCTCAAGTATTCCACCTGTGAAAAATATTTGTTGGCCACCAGCTGTGCAGTCAAGGACTTTGTGTTTTTAATTGGCTTAAACTCAGTAATGATGCCGTGCCCTCCAGTTCTTGCTTTCTATTTGAATCAAGGATGAATAGGTGTCTAATGCTCCATTGGTACACTGGACTTTGTTGTAGCAGGAAAAGGATATAACCCTGACCTCAGTATAAACCCCATCTCTGTTACCAGGTGCACTGTTTTATTCTGGGGACCCTCATGTATGCCCAGATGCTGATCAAGGGAAAACCTTAAACCAATTATTCACATCAATGCTTCCCCAGGTAAAAGCCACAGAGGCATATTGCATTTTCACAGATAGGTCCAGCTGCTATTATACAGGATTTGGAATTTAGGGCGTTCCCCCAGAATCCAAGGAACAGTCTATTCTTGTACATTCCAAACTAAAGCCAAAGGAGATGGAGGTTGCCTAGAAAATGTTTATGTGTCCCACACTCCACCCAGTATGCAGAACTGTCCATCACCACAAAGCTCCACCCCATTATTATTTTCTAAGATTCAGCACGGGTGTGTAACTCACAGAATTTTTGCCAGTGTTTGATGCTTATAGGTTTGCATCCTTGAGATGGATCCCCACACAGATACACACTACTTCTGCAGTATATCTGCAAGTTAGTAATAAAAGTGTCCATTCCAGTATGGTAAACAATAGTTTGGAAGGAATGTAGTAAAACTGAACAATACACCCAAGGGAAACTATCATGCTGACTCATTGGCTAAGGAAGGAGTCTCTAGTGGGATTCAATGAAAGAAAACTAGTCAGGACTATCCCATTGTAATCCAAGGTCTTGGGGAGCTGCAAAGGAATAACCCAAGAAAGAGGTCCCAGATCTCAAAGTTTTGCAGGAAAGGATCAAGAAATAGCGAAGGTGATTAGGAAGTTATCCAAATCAGGAGACGGACAGGAAACATGGGCATCATTACCCAAGAACTTCCCTTATAAAAAAGCATGAACTCAGGCTGTATGTGGAAAGGGGGTATTGATACATCTTGGAGAACATTTCCTGTTGTGGGCAGTACCATTTTGGATATGCAGGGAAATACGTAATTAAAATGATGTAGCCACTTACCTCAGTAGGTTGGTGGCTGTGCATGAGAGTGGATGTGCAGCAGTATTGTGAGAATTGTTTAGTATGTACACAAAATTATCCTACCCTTGCAAGAAGGAATGCCCCATTATGATTCCAGATGTATAGAGGCCGTTGGGCAAGATTTGTAAATTGACTTTGTGGGACTATGACGAAAAACTTAAAGGGAAAACCAATACCTCCTTATTATCATTGATCCATTCTCTCAGTGGGGTGGAAGCATTTCTCATTAGGACAAATACTGCTCTAGCCACCTCAAGAATCTTAGTGGAACATATTTTCTCTTGCTGGGGATGCCCCACCAAGTTGAGTCAGATCAAAGAACACATTTTATAGAAGTTTTCCAAAAGTGCCTACAGTGGTTGGGAGTGCATCAAAATTTGCACACTCCATATAAACCCAATAGATAGAGATGGTAGAGTGAACAAAAAACACCATTAAATCAATTATTCAGAAACTGGTGGAGGCCAGTGGATGCAATTGGGACACCCTGATTCCAAACATATTGATGGATCTCAGAGCATCTCCAGTTTCTCCACAAATCAGACACCCTTGGATGTGAAGACTGGTCAAAACATGTGAATTCCAGAGCACCTCCTTTGGCATACCAGTGGCATGCAGCTAGACTCTAGCTGCTACAGGAAATCAAAATGGATACTTGTCTGCATGCATTAAAGGAACATCTTAATCAGACTCACTTGCAGGTATTTAATTGGGAAAATTTAAACAAAAGGCAAAAGCCCATTTTGATAAAGGCCAAAAAGAGAACACTTGGGAAATTGGAGATCAGATTATGCTCCTGGCATTCACTGTAACTGAACACAACTTGTGTAACTGAAGGAGTGGTCCTTACCATATTGTGGATAGACTCTGTTCCTATGTGTATAAGATTAGAATAACAGGAGAAAAGAAAAAAGCAGTTAGTTTTTACCATGCCAATCAGTTAAAATCATACTGGAAAAGAAATATTTCTTCACTAGCAACTGAATCTGATACTTTGATCAAAAAAGAGGAGGTGGAGGATCACACAAAGACAGCCCAATAAAAGCAAAAATGCATATCATAGCACTAATTTTATACTGTTGCTTTAATATTGCCTCCATCCAAACAGAACAGCAACAGACTCTCCCTATGAAAAGTGAAATAAAGACAATCAAGGCAGAACTGGATGTTATATTGGGGACTAGATTTTGACTTGCATTTTGATACTTATAATACAAATGAAACAGGATCAAAGACTCAAGTTGGTTGTACCACACCTATCAACTGAGATTTGCTTCAGATGAATCAGATGAATCTATCAACCAACACAGGTACAATTGATAACTAAGACTTGGGGTAGTATATTGTTCATAGTATAGATTAATAGCACTATTATTTAAATGTACAAGGTATGAGTTGTATTTGGGGTATATATAGATTACGTATATGTCTGACATCAGATATCAGACAAAAAATTGTATTGTGAAAGGATTTCAATTTGGAAATCCAAGGAGTTAAAAAATCTGGAGGAAGATATGTACATTATTTTCCAAAGAACCCAGTAGGCTGAATAATTTTTCCAACCAAAAGTCATGTTGGACAAATTGGTAAAGGGTCCAGAATTAATTTAGGATAAACAGATTTTAAATTTATATTGTCCAAAATTTACTCAAAGACATGGAGGGGAGAGAGCCAAATGCCAGATTATGTTTCAAAAGACATAATTCAGTGCAATTAGAAACGTAGGATCTCTGAAACCACATCCTTATTTAAGTAAAACATGTGGTATATCAAAATCCTTATATGTTTCATTCATGTTATTATCCATGTTCATCCCAAACAGGGATGTGTTTGATCAGCCACTATCTACCACTTAGGTTACCTAGAAGATGTCTATAAGGAACAAATGAAATTACCTCTGCTGGGGGTGTATCATCAAGACACCCAAACGTGGATGGTCCAATGGATTGCCTGTTCCTGTCAGAAGGGGATAAGTGGAACTGTAGGTATCTGAGGTAACAACCCCACTGTGTGGCCAGATGGAGAGGTATCAATGCAACCTACTGAAAGTCAATGCAACACTCGTGCCATATCCAGTTCAACTAACCAAGTGGAAATCTCCCATGAAGCAGATGAGTACTATGGAGAGATACAGTATTGTATAGTAACTAACTGCAAAGAGTTTTATTATGATCAAATTAGATGGGTGATTGCAACTCCAAACTTTTGTTTTAAGCCAAAAGTACCTATGATAATTGGGTATAGAACAATTTCTCCTGTGCCTGGTTTTGAAAATGAGACTATCAAAATCTAACCCAGCAAAACATCACAATCTTTCATGCATATGTACTACCATTAGATTTGTCACAAACAGATAGTTAAGGGTTAATGCCTCTTTTACCTGCAAAGGGTTAAGAAATTTACCTAGCGTAGCTGACACCTGACCGGAGGAACCAATGGGGGAACAAGTTGTTTCAAAAGGAAGGAGGGAAGTTTCCTTTGTTTAGAGTCAGTTTCAGTTTCAGCCAGAGTGAAAAAGATCAAGGAACCAGCCTCTTATCAGAGTAGTAACTTTTAGAAAGGAATAAATAGGTTTATGTTTATTTTCTTTTGTAACTTGTCTTTGTGCAATTAGAGGAGTAATCAGATTTGGGTATTCTTGTGTGTACTAAGGTTTTTGCCCAGGAGAACATCCTGTGTTTTAAATCTGTTGTCTGTGAGATCAGTTGTATGCTGTCTCCCAGAGGTTTTTTTTTCTTTTACCTTTCTTTTCTTTAATTAAAAGCCTTCTTTTTAAGAACTTGATTGATTTTTTCCCTGTTTTATAGATCCAAGGGAATTGGATCTGGACTTACCAGGGATTGGTGGGGGGAAAAAGGGAGTGGGGAAGGAGTAATTCTTCCTTGTTTTAAGATCCAAGGGATTTGGAACAGTGTTCACCAGGGACTTGGTGGAGGAGTCTCTCAAGGCTATCCAGGGAGGGGAAGACTTTGGAGGGGAAGACAGAGTTTTCCAGATAACTCAGAAATCTGGACGGTGGCAGCGAGACCAGATCTAAGCTGGTAGTTAAGATTAGAGGTTTTCATGCAGGTCCCCACATCTGTACCCTAAAGTTCAGAGTCGGGGTGAGACAAGATTTATAGGTAAAACAGTTGTTAGAATGGAAACGTTCACATTTAATTGAAAGTAGCATTAACAGGGATGAAGCAGAACAAACACTGAATAAGCTATTAGATGGAACAGATGAAGTATTAACCATCCCTATAGGTATAGAAATTGAATGGAAGGGATGGATTGTTGTCCACAGTATCCTCACTACAAGCATTATTTTTGCCCTCTGTTATAGGAGAGGAAAGATTAAGATATTAAATCAAGAAATGCCCAGGAACCAACCCTGTTCAATCCAACCTATTTCCATTCCCCATTTAACCACAGTTAATTCACAGGCAGCATCCATGAATTTTAAAATGAACGTGCAAGTACTTACAGAAACAAATTTTACATTTGCAGAGATAAGTATTTGCATTGGTGGTGCTTGAACAGTCATCCAACTGAGGAACAGAAACAATACCAAGTGTCTTCTCTGACCAGCCATAATAAATCGTCATAACTTGAATACAAAATATCAAATAATAGAGATTTTGAGACCTGTTCATGATCAATTCACAATTTGAAAAACAACGTTTTCCAAATAATAGTCTAACAAAATAATGTTGAGGAATTATAGGGCGCAGTTCTCCATTGGACCAAGGAACGTGGGTGCAAAGTGGATATCAAACACTTTCAGATTAGGATGGCAGCATTTTACAGCTACTTTTCTCTCAATTTGTGTATATTTCTATGCAAGGCAACACATGGCAAAAAAAGATCAGTCTCATGATCTCTAAAATCACTGGGTAAATTAAAACGTTAGTTATTCAGTCAGCTCAACTTCCTAGCATTTAAGGTGAGTTATGTTTACTGTTTATCTCACTTAAAGCTACTATATGAGCTGCTTCCCACACATTCCTGAAGACCAGGCTGAAGATTACATACTCAAGCCATGTCCACACTATAAACTTTTGTGAGCGCAAGCTACATTGACATAAAACTGCTGCAGTAAGTACGTCACTTGTCCACATGTATACCTGGCTCCTTGTGTTGGTGGTGTACATACTCTCCAGGAATTCTTGTATTGGTGCATGGTGCATTGCACCATGAGTAGGTGTCAGTAATAGGAACCCACTCCACCCTATCTTATGCCCTGCAGAAACTGCACAAGCTTCACCAGGTGTAAATTCAGTGAGCCTTTATTTCTAGTTCTTTTGACCTATATCATCACAGGCCCATGCAACAGACTTGTTACAATGCTAACCAAGCTTTTAGCACTTGCACCAGAACCTGAGCAGAACACAGGTCTCCCTATTCTGAGCCCTCTGTGTGACCAACCCCAGGTAGCCATGTTCCTCTCTCTCTGTCTCTTTCCCCCTGCACATCTGTCCTATGACTCTTTTTATCAGTCCTGGGCTGATGGGGTTAACTGAATGTTTATCCCACCCACCTCATTAGCCTGATTACATCATTACCTCAATCAGCTTCTCCTGTGGCACTAATTAGCCTCCAAGTGATCAGAGTGCAGGCTCACCAACTCACTCTCTGCACTCTGTCACAATATCTCACTGTGCAACATACCACCTTCCAGTACACTCTTTTGGGAAGTTTTGGCAGTGCATGATGGGAGTAAATTAGTCACACATGGGAATCTGAAAGCATGTTGCATCCGAGATTGCAACTCTCTACATCCCATAATGTCATCTGTATCCCGTGGGGAACATGATGATTTCATGGAGGACACACTGCTGTGAGACATAGCAAGAATCAATTCAAGGTTGTAGGTGATATTCATGGAGCAGCTGCAGGTGGTGAAGCGATGCTTCAGGGCCTGAGAAACAAGAACTAACTGGTGTGATTGCAACATAATGCAGGTTTGGGATGATGAGCAGTGGCTGCAGAACTATTGGATTCACAATGTCACATTCCTGGGTGTATGTACTGGGTGTATGTCCTCCAGCACAGGAACACAAAATGAGAACTGCACTGACAGTGTAGGAGCAACTGGTGATTGCAGTGTGGAAACTTGCAATACCAGATTGCTACAGGTCAGTCAGAAAGGAATTTGGATTAGGGAAATTCACAGTGGGGTCTGTTGTCATGCAAATGTGGAGGGCCATTAGTCTGCCTCAGGACTGTGACTCTTGGTAACATAAAGGACATAGTGGATGGATTTGAAGCAATGGGGTTCCTGAACTGTGGTGGAGCAACAGATGGCACACATCTCTATTTTGGCACTTGACTTGCCGTAAAGTACATCAACAAAAAGGGCTACTTTTCTATGGATATGCAAGCATTGGTGGATCAGCAGGGATGCTTCGCCAACATTTAATGTTGGCTGGTCAGGGAAGGTGCATGATGCTTGCATCTTTAAGAACACACAGGCCTTTTCAGAAAGCTGCAAGCAGGGACTTTCTTTGCTGACCAGCAGATTACCGTTGGGAAAGTTAAAATGCCAGTAGCGATCCTGGCATTTAGCGATCACCCAGACTAACCCTGGCTTTCCTGGGTTATGAAGTCATATATGACCAACATGATAGCACCAAAGAATGATCCAGCTTCAGCTCATCAGGTGCAGAAGAGAGTTGAATGTGCTTTTGGATATTTGAAGTGATGCTGGAATGGTTTACTCCCAAGATTAGGCCTCAGTGACACAAATATCCCAATGGTTATTGCTGCCTGCTGTGTCATGCATACTATCTGTGAAGCAAAGGGGGAAAAGTTTCTGCCAGGGTGGAAGTGAAGTGGCTGCCTGCTGAGTTTGAACAGGCAGCCACAAAAATTATAGAAGCGCTCAGTGTGCAGCTATTCTGTTCAGGAAGGCTTTGAAAGACCATTTTAACAATGAGCCAGGGTAATGTGTTTCATTTTATGTGCTCTAGCAGGCCCTGCTCTTTTGAGGCCTGTTAGGAATTTTGTGGTGATTGCTATACATGTAGCAATATAACATTGTCAATATATCTATTAATTTTGTTTCTGGTTTATCCAATCAGTTGTGTCACATTGTCAGTAATAAGTAATTGGTTGCTTTCAAACCTACTAAGCACTCAGTAGCAGATGCTGCTAACTAATAAAGATGAGTTATGTTTTAAATAAAAGAAATGTATTTTGTAAAGGAATTCAATGAAAACATTTTGAAATTTTAACACTTAGTAGAACTTAAGTTTTACTGTTTCCTTAATTTATTGTGAAGGAGAAAGAATATTCATGTCAATTTCAGCAACACATACACCAATTGTGGCTTGCTCAGATCAGTGTATGTGATGCCGTAATTGTCTTTAACATCCCCCTGGAGTGGAGTGTTAGGGGTAGTGCAGCGACTGTTGTTGCAACATGGAATATTGAGGGGAAGGATATAGGGAGGTCCCAATATTGAGTTCTCAATGGGCTGCAGAGGGAGGTGGGCCCAGGATTGTTGAATCTGTGTTTGCTGCCTGAAAAGCCCCATTGTGTCCTAGTGAATCTTCCTATCCTTTTGCTGAGCCTTTAGCCTCTTCACTCTTTCCTTCTCCAGGCTGTCCCCAGTCCTTCCTCCAGGCCCTGTGATCACAGTCCGATACAGCACTGTCTTCCTGTACTCTTCTGCTGTCCCCTGTGTCCTCTTCTTTCTCCTCTTCATTTCACTCAGGAATTCTGCAGTGGTGGAGGGGGGAGGCTCTGAAGGCTGTAATGGCAGCAGCTGCAGGTAAAACACACAGAGGTAGAGGTATCATTGTCAGTCTATTCACTGTGGAAAGTGAATTTTAAAATGCACAACTCACTCTCCTTGATCCCGTAAAGTTTTCATTGCTACATTGTCATTTCTGCTTGGGATTGCTTAGGCACAGCACCAGCCATGGTGAGTATGGCCTGCTGAGGGTTAGGTAAATGAGGAGAGAATTGTAAGTTGAATGAATCTAGTAGTATAGGGTAACCAAGACAGAGAGAGTACAGCTGTTGTTGGTGTCCCAAAGCCTCCCAGACCAGTATGTTGCTAGCCTCTGTGGTGCTTGCTGAAGTTATTGCTGACTGGCATAGGAAAGTGTCCTACTGTGGAGGAAGAAATAAGGCAGCACTCCCTAGAAACCGTTTACAAAGGATTGCAGAGTTTCTCTATGAAAATTTCATCAAGATCTGTCAGGAGGATTCAAGAGACATCCCTGTGTACATAAAAAATGGCTCCATATCCCCCCCCCCCGCCTAACTCAAGAAGGAAATGAAAAGAAAATAGCAACTCTACTCCTCATGCTTATATCACTATCTCTTCTTGGATGAGTAAATCAATGCCCTGTCAAAAGCTGTGTCCTGTTATTCTGGAGGAGGTGGTGAGGCAGCCCTGTAAATGAAAATTTATCTACACATTAGCCTAAGGTTCCTTCCCCTGCACCAAGCTCACCTGTGATTGACTGTCTGGCCTATGGTGGAGTAAAGAACAGGTCCTGGCTCACTGCACAGCTGGATCCCCTGGTTACCTGCCCCCCATACTCCTTTCCCTCATCCACCTCCTCCTCCTTGCTGTTCATGGCTCCTTGGAGGTATCTATGTTGGTGAGCAGGGTGATGATGGAGTCTCCAGTGAGTGTGGCATGCAGTTTATTGTAAAAGCAGAAAGTCTGTGGCTCAACACTGTCTTGATTGTTGGCTGCACTGGCCTTCCGGTATGCCTGCCATAGCTTCTTGGCTTTCATGTGGCACTGCTGTTGGTCCCTGTCATACCCCTTCTCCTGCACCCCTGAGCAATCAGCAATCAGTAGATGTCAATGTTTATACAGCTGGTGCAAAGCTGTGCCTGCCAATATCTCCTTTCTACTCTAGTCAGGAGCACATCTGGAGCATGTAGTTGTCATGGTCAGCTGCACAGTTGCAATCAACAAGGGAGAGCTGTTACGCGTGCATGCCAAGCCAGGCAATCGGGAAAAGGAATTTCAAAAAATTGTGCAGCTTTAAAGTCGGGCGAGGCTTCCAGGGTCTGTGACCGCTCTGTGATGACCAGAGCAGTAGCTGGGTAACCTGGGGCCATTGTGGGACAGCTACTGGAAGACAGTTAGGATTGACATAAGTAACACAGTATCTACATTCACACTGTGTTGACCTAAGTACATTGACCGTGGCTCAGTGCTGCTTGGGCAGATGGTGTTACTGTTTTGGTGTAAAAGGGCACCTACATCAGTGGGAGACAAATTTAAGTGTAAACACATGCACAACCCAGTTGACGTAAACTGCCTTGCATCAATCTAACTTTGTAGTGTAGACCATGCTTCAGCTGGGCTACAGGAAGGGCTGCAATTGCAGCTCACAACCACCATAGCCCATGGCAGTGTCACGGGAGCCGGCAGCCAAAAGGCCTCTGTTTCTCAGTTTCACCTGCTGGGTCTGAACAGAGAAGGAGCAGGGAAGTGGTGGCAGCAGCAAGCAGAGACAAGAATAGAAGGTGAGAAGATACAGTAATGGCTGCAGGCTCCTTCTCATCCTTGAGCAATCAGCCAATTTCCCCCTCTTCCAAGAAAGTCCATTCCATTCTGTCCCCCAATGCACACCCTGCTGCTCTTAGCTTCCACACCCCTTCAACTCCCACAAAACTTCCCTCAGTTACCCCTCCTTCCTCCTGGAGACCCCCACAAATCTAGCTGTCCCCAAATTCTCTCCCAGGATACCCAGATATACCCTCCAGACATCCCTACAAATGTAGCTATCTTTGCCCCCACCTCATCCAGAACTCCCCCCAGACACTTAGCTATTCCCAGCTCACCTCAGCCCATCACCTCCCAGCTACCTTCCTGTACACTTTCACAGAAACAGCTATCCCCATCTTCCCCTCCAGACATCCTCTCAAACTCACCTTCTCCCACAGCTGGCTGACATCTGCCCAGGGACCCCCACAAATCAACTTACCTTAGCCCCTGCTGACACTCTTCAGCACTCACTATACCCATCACTGCTTGAGGAAGGGCTTTTTTACCTTAAACTGAAGGTCATGGTTATATACACATTATTTGAAAATATGCAAAAAAATTCCAATATTTTAAAATAATTTGCATATCTGTCACATACAACTGCACAAAAGTTGGCAGCTGGACCTGTTATGCTTATTGACTATATTGTTCAAGTCACAGTACTCCCTCAGTGGAATTCTGTTTGGCTACTGACTAAAAAACCTGCTAGTCCTAGTTAATCTTAATGTAAATTTGTTTACTTAATAAAGCCTTAGTCTGCAATTTTTACACTAGTATCTGCTAAAGTGTGAAGTTTTAGTAAAATTTTTAAGCATATGCCTAGATTTAAGCATGCAAATAATCCCATCACATGCTTAAAGTTTGGCATTATGCTTAAATACCACACTGAAAAAGAAAGAGGACTGCTAACATGACTAAATAAGTACCACTCTGTGTAAGGAAGACATGACTTCCAACAATCTTCATGTGGGCAGGGCTTTTGTAAACCCATCCTAGGTGGTTACAGTCTAGGTTAATACCTTAGAAACTGCTCAGGTGGAGGGGTTTTTTCTGCAGTGCTGGCCTCTTGTGTACCACTAAGGGTAACAGTGCAGAACATGATGCAGACCTGCCTAATTCCTGGCCAATCTGTGTTTTGTGATTTGCTGAATATTTTTTTTAAACTCTGTGCCTTCTGGATGGTGGTGGTGATGTTACACACGCAGTAGGAGGGCATCTGCATCAGGAGGCTTGTGGGGAGAGGACAGCAGCTTTATTACTACTCAGGAGTTGTCTGTAATGGGCAATTTATTGCACTATGTAATTTGGAAAGGAGGGCGAGAAAATCTTTTTTTGGGGGGGGGGATTAATTTGGTGAGGAGGGTAAAAATGGGGGATGTGAACACACATTGATTAATCTGTAATGAGGACTTTAGGGATAGAGAAAATCACAAACTTTCCTCCGTAGAACCCAGTAGAAGAACAAATTGGAGAAGGCTAAAGATAGGGGGAGATGCCCATTCCCCCCTGCATCCTCCAATGGGGAGAGAGTCCATGGAGCTACCAGGTGGTGGAAATTATGAGAAGACATGGGAACGGGAGGGTCAACTGCAAACAGTATGCGTGCCTCAAGAGGATGCTGTATGTAATGGTTTCTGCATGGCTTCTGGCTGTTGAAATGAACTCTTTCAACCTTTTGAGGCCTGAAAATTGAGATATTCATATCAAAATCCTAAACACTATCCAGGATATGCTCAGCATTTCTTTACCCTTTGGTTCTTTTTAATGAATTGTCCTGGGACAATTCTTTTAAATATTGGCATCTATATTAAGGGTTGCAGAATTGTGCCCTGACCATTGTAAGGGAGCTATTAGTTTTGCAAGCCATTGCACTATGTGCAGAAACACTAGCACCATTGACAGGTTGTTTATTTGCTTGCTAGGTCATAATATCCTCTTAGACAGTCAGAGCAGCTATTGGCAACTTAACTGCACTAACATGAATCTTGGTAATGTGTATAACATACGAGGGCTAATTTATTTAATATAAAATGTGATTGAATAGCCTGAATACAAAATATATTGAACAAGAAAGGAACGTTTACATCTTTTCAGTGATTTGGATATTTCACGCATGCTGCAGTGTGATTCAGAAAGATTATAGATGGGCCCCACTCTTCTAACTGAAAAGACAGACTATTGCTTATCAGATTTTCAAAAGTCCACTGTTGTATGCAAAACTCTGGATGCATCTGAATAAGCTGTTTATTGTCATAAACACCAACATGCATGCATTGGGGAATTGCTTGAAAGCAAGTTGAGTGTGCAGAAAAGGGGGCATTGTAAAACATCTCCCATTATTCTTATTTATTATTTACTGAGTGTCCTTGGTTCTTTATGAAACAACATTTTTGATAGTTATCAAATTATTTTAATGGCTTCTGGGTATTCATGGTTTTGGATAGGAACCACATCTTTCTCTATGTTAAGAGCTGATATAAATGGCAGCACAAAGGAAGCCATTTGCAGTGCACAAAAATAAGTTTTATTGGTCTTACAAAAGCCATCAGCGATATCACATATTCTTGAGTGCCACCTACTGTTACCTTATCTATTAACTGATTATTCTCTTATATACAGACATATGCACAGCATTCTCGTAACCAAAGCAAAGGTATCTGTTAGGAGTTTGCTGAAGAGGTTGAATTGTTTTGTGGGTATATGATGCAATGCAGTTTATGTGTGGTTGTGAGAAGTGTGTTTTGGGCGAAGGATGCAGAGATGGTAGAGTAGTTGTATTAATAATAACATTTTGAAGTTTTTATAATTACCAGGTGAACATTGCTTTAATATTTAGTAAATAACCACCACAAAAAACACCACATCCTTTAAAAACCATATTAGAAATCCAAAACCCACTTACATGATTTCATAAACAGATTTTTATTAGGGTTGTCGATTAAGCAAAGATAACTCACAAGATTAACTAAAAAAATAAATTTGCGTTAAAAAAAATTAATCACGATTAATTGCAGTTTTACTTGCCCTGTTAAGCAATAGAATACCAAGTGAAATTTATTAAATATTTTTGGATGTTTTTCTACATTTTCAAATAGATTGATTTAAATTACAATACATAATACAAAGTGTACAGTGCTCACTTTATATCATTATTATTAATTACTAATATTTGCACTCTGCAAATAATAAAAGAAGTATTTTTCAATTCACCTTATATGAGTACTGTAGTGCAATCTCTTTATCATGAAAATGCAATTTACAAATGTAGAATTTTTTTGTTACATAACTGCACCCAAAAACAAAACAATGTAAAACTTCAGAGCCTACAAGTCCACTCAGCCCTACTTCTTGTTCAGCCAGTTGCTAAGGCAAAAAAGATTGTTTCCATTTATGGGACATACTTCTACCTGGTTCCTATTTACAATGTCATCTGAAAGTGAGAACAGGTGTTCACATGGCACTTTTATAGCCTGCACTGCAAGGTATTTAAGGTCTAGATATGCTAAACATTTGTATGCCCCTTTACGGTTTGGTCATCATTCCAGAAAACATACTTCCAGGCTGATGATGCTAATTAAAAATAATGCATTAATTAAATTTGTGACTGAACTCCTTGGGGGAGACTTGTATGTCTCCTGTTCCATTTTACCCACATTCTGCCATATATTTCATGTTATAGCAGTCTCGGATGATGACCCAGCACATGTGATTTGTGTTAAGAACACTTTCACTGCAGATCTGACAAAACTCAAAAACGGTACCACTGTGATATTTCTGAAGATAGTTAGAGCACTTGACTCAAGGTTTAAGAATCTGAAGTGCCTTCCAAAATCTGACAGGTATGAGGTGTGAAGCATGCTTTCAGAAGTCTTAAAAGAGCAACAGTGTGATACAGAAACTGCAGAATCCAAACTGACATAAAGAAAATCAACCTTCTGCTGGTGGCATCTGACTCAGATGATGAAAATGAACAGGTGTCTGTGTGCACTGCTTTGGATAGTTATCCAGCAGAACCTATCATCAGCATGGACACGTCTTCTGGAATGGTGGTTGAAACATGGAGGGACATACAAATGTTTAACATATCTGGCATGAAAATATCTTGTACTGCTAGCTACAAAAGTTTCATGCAAACACCTGTTCTCACTTTCAGGTGACATTGTGAACAAGAAGCAGGCAGCATTATCTCATGCAAATGTAAACAAACTTGTTTGTCTTCGCGATTAGCTGAACAAGAAGTAGGACTGAGTGGACATGTAGGCTCTAAAGTTTCACACTGTTTTATTTTTGAATGCAGGTTTGTTTTACATAATTCTACATTTGTAAATTCAACTTTCATGATAAAGAGATTGCATTACAGTACTTGCAATGGGGGAACTGAAAAATACTATTTCTTTTGTTTTTTACAGTGCAAATATTTGTAATAAAAATAAATATAAACAACACTGTACACTTTGTATTATGTGTTGTAATTGAAATAAATATATTTGAAAATGTAGAAAACATCCACAAATATTTAAATAAATGGTATTCTACTATTGTTTAACAGCACAATTAATTGCACAATTAATTGCGATTAATTTTTTTAATTGCTTGACAGCCCTAATTTTTATATTGCTCAGATATCTTATTTAGAGCTGTGGAAAGCAGCTTCCAGGAAAGCCTGGTAATCTAGCCACGTGAAAGCATAGTCAATCAGCAAAGAGACTAATGCTGTTTATTACTGAGCTCTCTGATCTGGTGCAATGTGAAAGCATTTAGCTAAATTTGGTGCACATGGTGGTAGTGAATACAGCAAGAGCACTGGCAGAAGTGGCTCTTTCTGTATGCTGGTGCTGCATGGAATATGTGCATGAGTTGATTTTACTTCTGTCTTACAAGTTTGAATTATGGATCTTTCTCCTCCAGCTGGGGAGAAAACCGGGAATCAGTATAGTGTTTTCTTTGTGTTCTAGTGAAACAAAGGGAAAATACTTTTTGGTCAGTTCAGATGCGGTAGCATTTGGATGCTGCTTGGTACTCCTTCCATTTTGACATAAAACTGTGATAACGATTCCCTGTGTCCATCTTTTGTATTTATAGTATAGTATTTCCTACACACTTCTTTAGTTTCCATGTGAGATGATTGTATACTATAATATCTATAGTATAAATTATATATATATATATTATCAAATACTGTACTGAATTTGAGATCTATTGTGTGTTCACAATATTTCCTTAATTCACCAAGCCTTATCAAAGCAAGAAATTAAGTTAGTTTGGAATGATTTATTTGCAGCTACTACATGTTGCCTACTATTTGTCACTTTGCTTTCCTCTAGGTGTTTACAAATTGACTGCTTTAATAAATGTTCTAGCAATTTACTAGCTGTTGAAGTTAAACTTGCTGTTCTGTAATTTCCTAGATTGATTCTTCTGCTATTTTAGTGGAGGCGATCCAATGTATCAGACATCTTACTCTTTTGGGAAAGCACAGTACTTTGTGAATCCAGGAGGCGGGGATATTCCAGGAGCAAATTATGACCATAACTTTACCACATCAGCTGTTCTGGCTGGCATGTTGATGGGAATTGAACAAGGCTCTTTCCATTGCCCATCTTACTCTGACCAGTTACAAGTAGGAAGAAAACAAGTGTATCAAAAGTCTGGTAACCCAAGAAGGACATGAGAGAGAGAAGATCTTAATGCTTCTCATAGCTCTGTGCAGGCCAGTAGCCTGAGTCAACTAGCCCTTTTAGCTACTTACCAACTTCAATGTCGTATCTCAAGTTTTTGCTTCTGTTTGGCATCATAGAATAGCAGGGTTGGAGGGGACATCAGGATGCCATCTAGTCCAATCCCCTGCTCAAAGCAGGACCAATTCCCAAGTAAATCATCCCAGACGGGGCTTTGTCAAGTCTGACCTTAAAAACCTCTAAGGAAGGAGATTCCACCTCCTCCCTACGGTAACCTATTCCAGTGCTTCACCACCCTCACTAGTCAAAAAAGTTTTTTCCTAATATCCAACCTAAACCTCCCCCACTGCAACTTCGAGACCATTAACGCCGTGTTCTGTCATCTGCTACCACTGAGAACTGTCTAGATCCATCCTCTTTGAACCCTCTTATCAGGTAAGTTGAAAGCAGCTATCAATCCCTCTGATCCTTTCTCTTCTCTGCAGACGCAAACAATCCCAATTCCCTCAGCCTCTCCTCATAAGTCATGTGCTCAGCCTCCTAATAATTTTTGTTGCCCTCCACTGGACTCTTTCCAATTTTTCCACATCCTTCTTGTAGTGTGGGGCTCAAAACTGGACACAGTACTCCAGATGAGGTCTCACCAATGTCGAATAGAGGGGAATGATCACGTCCCTCGATCTGCTGGCAATGCCCCTACTTATTCAGCTCAAAATGCATTTAGCCTTCTTGGGGACAAGGGCATACTGTTGACTCATATCCAGCTTCTCGTCCATGTAACCCCAGGTCCTTTTCTGCTTTTCTTCTCTTGTTTCCCAATCTTCTGTCCACACATTGAGTCCTACACACAGCCAGATACTTCCCTGGAAACTTCCTCTGTTTTTTAATCCAGAAACCTATATCTGCCTTGCATAAATTTCTTCTTGCTCATTTGCACTGTGTTGCCCTATTTCTGGAGCAGTGCAAGGGACACCAGAAAAAAGGATTACACATACACAATAAAGGCCCATTGGAAAGGTGTGAATAAAGCTTCTGGGTGGATACAAAGAACCACTATTTGCTGAAACCATTCAAAGTGAGAGAATAGAGGTCTCCCTCATACAAAATACCTTCATAATTGTGTTAACAAAATGGGTAAGGCTTGAGAAATAAAAAAGTAGAGCTAGCCAAAAATGAACAGAAAACTAAGGTTATTTTGCTCCTTTATGAAGATTTTTGTCTCCTGCTGATTTTTGTTTTTAATTTCACCTTTGTAAGCATTTGTTTCTTTTTCCACAGTAGATAATAATAGGCCTGAAAACATGCATGTATATTAATACGTGTTAAAGTACCCTTCAGGTCACAGCATACGTGGGTTACTGAGGCGTGTAAGCTCCAGAGGGCTCCTCATCTAAGCTGATCACAAGGTTGACCTACTCAGAAGTCATTTTCATCACTTTCACAAAAATAAAACTGCATGTTTGGGAACTGAGGATCTGCCCTGGTAGTATGCTTTTTCGCTAACTGCTGCTTCTATAGCAGTTCACTTTAGTTTAGTAAAAACCTCTACTGGTTGATAGGGTGGGCTCCTCTTCTCTATGTGGCTAAGAATTCCTACTTGCTAAAGGTTTCAGGTGAGGGGCCCATTTAAGACTACACTCCAACTAGAAAATTGGAGAAGGGTCAGGAGTAGGAAATAAGGTGCTGACAAGTCTACCCCAAGAGAAATGGAAATCTCAGGTAACCACAAAGGAGCTGTGTGATTGTTTCAGAGGAGGAAATATCCCTTTTGAATATAGAGCAGCCTCCATATTCCAAGTCTTTTGTGGACTCTGTAGCTGCAGAGAATGTTAGGGCTGGATGTAATTCTTAATGTATAATTTGCAAGTGAGAAGATTAATGAACACATAGTATTCAACTGCTGAGCAATATAAACATTGTAGGCTTGACCTTTCAAGTAGATAGATGTGCAACTGCCTCAATTAGATGCTTACATCTGTATTTGCAAGTACAAATGCCCAATTTTCATGCACTAACAGTAACTAAAAGTGAAAATCAGGCATTTAACTGAATGAATAGTCTCACATCTAATTTTAGAAAGATCCTGTGGTATTTTGGTCTGATGAAGAGGGAGGTGGATGGAAGGGTGGAAGAAGGAAATGGGGATGTTGGGTATTTAGCAAAAACATTTTTTTCTAAATACCATTTAGAGAGATAACTTCCAAAATAAGACAGAAAAAGAGGAGAGGAACATTGCAGAGATCTGGCTAAGCTATAACTGGGGGGAAAGGAGCAAATAATGCCCCCCAAATAAGTTTCCTTTTTTATCCAAAGAGCTCTTAGAGTGAAGACTCAGTCTAAAGGCATAGGTTCCTGAAAACAAAGAAAGGAACAGGAGGAGGAGCAGACAGAAGTGTTGCAGGGTCCCTCTCAGGTTTCAATCCTCTATTACAAATGTACTGTAGTGCTTCCATCAGCCCTGCCTAGGGCCACGACAAGCTCAGGCATGCAATCCACTTGAGCTAGGTCCATGGATCCACACCAACTTCCTCTGTAGCAATGGTAGTAATAATAAAAGAGGAAGAAGTGGCACCAGGGAATAGTAAATTTAAGTTCTGTGCCACTGCCAAAAGATGCAGCAGCCTCTCTCTCAACTCTGCTGTTTTTGCAATCCTGGCCAAATTCGCAGGGATAATGTCCATTAAAACAACATCTTCTGAAGAACAGCAACACTGGGTCTTGCTGGCTGCCAAACTGAGAGAACAAGTTGCACATCAAAATAGCACCACTGAGAGCCAGTTCAGCCCTTCTCCTCCTCCACTGAAATGCTCTTAAAAAAAGGGACTTGCCCCAGTGTCTTTGGTGATGGAAAATATAGAGGCGATAATTTGGAGGGGATGTTCAAGTTTTCATTAGGGAGAGAGGAGATAGACTAAAACCTGCAATGGGAGAATGATCCTGAAACCTGAGTATTCTAATTTGTGTGCTTACAGCAGTCCTCCCCGTTAGCACATACAGTATGTCAAGTGCGACATTGGCTCTTCTGGCTTCCAGACAACTTTTCCTTTTATGCAGTCTTTTGTCATTACCTGCAAAGCTGCATAAGTATCAGTTAAGGTGTTCCACAGGTAACAAATGCACCTTGGGATGAACGTGTAGAACAACATGTAATTTTCTTGGAGCAAGAGCCATGTCTTTTCCTATGTCCCTGTGTCTGTTGCTATATAGAACAATGTTTAATGGAAAAATAGTTTACTGTATGTAATGTAGGGCACGCAGTCTCTTATCTACACATCTGATGTGTTGATCCATAATGCCCTTGCCATTGTGTATTGTGTCCTCAGTGGAACTCAGTGCTTTATACAGTGCCCACCGAGAATCTTTAAATCTACAATGAGCTATTACTGAAATTTTGCAGTCAGCACAAGGTGGACAGTTGGGTTCTGTATAATCCCTTTTCATGGGAGGGGATAGAGGGCTTTTGTACAGTGCACCTTGTTTGTAAATTTCTCCTCTGCATCCTAGATGAGATAAGGTGCAGAGTCAGAGTGGTAGCAAGAGTGTGACTTGGATAAGGAGAAGGAAAATGCCAGACCACTCTGTAAAAATACAAAATAAAAAAAAAAATTATTTTTTTACATTTTTTACCTATTTTTTTCTTTCATCAATGTCCAAGGGAAGAGCCTTCATATATGCTCCCTTGATCAATGGAAAAGCTACTCGTTATTCAGTTTTTCTTTCAAATCAAAGTGCTTTTGTTATGTAGTTTT
Source organism: Chelonoidis abingdonii (assembly GCF_003597395.2). Lineage (NCBI taxonomy): Eukaryota > Metazoa > Chordata > Testudines > Testudinidae > Chelonoidis > Chelonoidis abingdonii. The sequence continues at coordinate 295,273,283 of NC_133769.1, forward strand.
GGTTTTATTATTTCAATTTCCCCACACTCTGCCCCCTGCTTTTTAAAATTAATGTTTAAATGAAAATATGTTTAAAGTGAGTGTACATGAGTGTAGCCGGGGCTCGACCCTCTCCGGGGGGAGGAGGGAAGCCACACTGGCTCACTACACACCGGTGGGTCCGGGAAAATAGCCCAGCAGTCCTCGCGGCAATGGCCTGCCCTGTGGGGGCAAGGGGCTCAGGTCCTTCGGCAGGGCTGAGCCGTAATAACTGCTAGGAGCTGGCCCTAGGTCAGGGTGGGGCAGCGAACACTGAGTCAGGAAGCTCAGGCCCTTGGGCAAGGCTGAGCAACAATAACAGTTAAGGCCCTGGCCCTAGGTCAGGGTGGGCAGCGAACACTGAGTCAGGAAGCTCAGGTCCTTGGGCAGGGCTGAGCAACAATAACCGGCTTCGGCCTCCTTAGGCCAGGGAGAGGGGGAGTCTGCCACCCCGGAATGGGTGGCAGGGGGGACGCAGGCCCTCCCACTCCACTGCGTCCCAGCCTGGGGCCCTAGCAGCGGCTAACGATCTGCTGCTCAGTCAGTGGGGATCCTGGCCGCAACACACTGACATAGACTCCGGAAGGCTACAACCAGACTGAGGTCGGCTGCCCCAGGGCTACTTCTGTACCCCCCTCGGGGCCTACCTGGGTCCTGACGTCAGCCTCTGCAGGGTCCAGGAGCATGGGCACATCGCGGCTGGGGCTGGGTGGTAGGTCCGGCAACTCCTCCGGATAGTTGGCCCAGGGTAGCTTCGGCGGCTCGTCCGGGTAGCGGGCACAGGGGCGCTCAGGCCAGTCTGGGTGGCTGCCCTGGGTCGCTGGAGTTTCCCAGTCTCAAGCTCCCTGAGGGATGTCTGCTCGCTCCGGCTGCTGGGGCCTGACTGAGCTCTGAGGGCCGGCCTTTATAGTTCCAGGTCGGCACCTGACCCTTTGGGGGGCGGGCTCAGAGCTCTTTAGCTCTGCCCACTCTGGCCTCTGGCTGAGCTCTTCCTCCTCTGGGCTGAAGGGGAGCCACACCGCCTCACTACAGTGAGTTACAAAGACTTCTGTGATCAGACAGTTCCAGAGATTGAAGTAAGAGTTATCTAGATTTTGGTTGTGAAATATTTTCTGTTCTTTTCCCTCTATTTTTTACCCGATCTTGCCATTGATTTGTGGGCAGACTTCTGTTAAAACATTGGCACTTTGAGGTATATAGTGTGATGAATGGAACAGAAGAATATGAGGTTTTAGGGAAGATATATATTTTTGTGAGTGTCATAAACAGATAGTAGAAGTTAATAGAACAGAAGTACTTTATATCTCTTTTGACTGTAAAGGGTTAACAAGTTCGGTAAGCCTGGCTGTCAACTGACCAGAGGACCAATCATGGGACAGGATACTTTCAAATCTTGAGGGAGGAAAGTTTCTGTGTGTGCTGTTAGAATTTGGTGGTTGTTCTCTCTGGGTTCTGAGAGTGAGCAGATGTGCAACCAGGTTTCTCTCCAATCTCTCTGATACAGTCTCTTATAAATTCACGAATAGTGAAGTAACTAGGTAGATAAGGCGAGTTAGACTTATGTTTGTTTTCTTTATTTGCAAATGTGCAATTTGGCTGAAGAAGTTCAAATTTGTATTTTGCTGGAAAGGTAGTAATTGTACGTGTATACTTAGGCTGGGAGGGTATTTCCAGTATCTATAACTGAAAACCCTGTACCAAATCACATCTTAAATTTTTACAAATGATAATATTACATTTTACTGTTTTTTTGCTTACATTACAACAGCTTATTCTATTGTCAAGAACCTGATCGTTTTTTTTTATTCTGGGTGAGACCCAGAGGACTGTGGGCAAGTCCTGGATGCCACCGGTGATGTTGGCTGACGAAAGTGTAGGAAGGGGCGTAGAGAAAGGTTAATTTTCCATGTCGTGTTCGAATACTTCTCTCTCAGGGAGAGTCATGGGAGGGGAGTCATAAACGGGAGTAGACAGGGAAAGCGTGATTTTCCTCTCTGTTTGTGATTCAAGGGACTTGACTAATCCAGTAATCTTCCAGGGAGTGTAACCGGAGGGTGATAGCCCTAGGAGGGGCATATTGGCGTTGGGGAAAGGGTTTATTCTTATGTGTTACATCCAGAGGTCGGTCTTGCGGGGTCCCCGGGCAACGTTGGCGAGGGACCAGAGTGTACCAGGCACTGGAATTCCTGGTTGGTGGCAGCGCTACAAGTACTAAGCTGGTAATCGAGCTTAGAGGAATTCATGCTGGTACCCCATCTTTTGGACGCTAAGGTTCAGAGTGGGGAATTATACCATGACAGTGAGACTAGAGGCTCAGGGATGTAGGATGCATATCCCATGAAGCTTGTGTTGCTGATTGACAATATTATCGCCATTTCATAAAACAAATCCTTGTTTGTTAATAAACTCAGGGGTTAAATAACTGACTCATTGAAATCAATGATAACACTTTCATTGATGTCACTGGTGTAGGAGTTTCTCCTAGGGAGTTTATCTTCCCATTATGTATTTTAATTTTTTCTTCAGTTTGTTTCCATGACTCAAGTGACCTTCTGTCTCCTTTTTCTGAGAGGAAAAAAGCCATAAATCATGGTTCCAAATTAAACATCAGCAGAAAAAAAATCTCATGAAATTGAGTAACTAATTTCATTTAAAAAAAAAATCAAAGGCCTGATTTCTCACTCCCTGGCACTCTGGGAGTTTTACACATGTGCAAAGTGAGTGTACAATGCTATCAAACAGAGTGGCAATGTTACACATTCACTTTGCACTTACTTTGCACATATGTAAATATCTTCATTAGGTACTAAACAGTAAGGTTAACAATCAACCCCATGATTATAACATACCCTGCTATATCAACTGTCCTATATTTTTTATCATGTGAAAGCATCTTTCACACTTTTAAAATTAAACTTACAAAGCTGGAGTTCCTACCTGTTACTGATTAATAGATTTCAAGGCCGGAAGGGACCATCGTGATCATCTAGTCTGATCTGTATAATACAGTCCATAGAATTTCCCCCATAATAATTCCTAGAGCAGATCTTTTAGAAAAACTTCCAATCTTGATTTAAAATTTGTCAGCAATGGAGAATCTACCACAACCACTGGTAAATTGTTTCAGTGGTTAATTACTCTCACTGTTAAAAAATGAGGTCTTATCTCCAGTTTGAATTTGTTTAGCTTCTATTTCTAGTCATTGGATTATGTTATACCTTTCTCTGCTAGATTGTAGAGCCCATTATTAAATATTTGTTTCTCATGTAGTTACTTTTACTTATAGACTAGGATCAAACCACCCCTTAACCTTTTCTTTAAAATATAGATATTATAGATATTGTTATATGTTTGTAATCAGTGAATTCATTGTCACGGCATAATCAGCTCATTGCATACATGCATTATAGTAAAAGGGAAAAAAACCTTGATAGTAACATAGCTGTCTCATTAAAGTCTTGATTAACTTTATAATAATAATGTAATATCATTATACAGTACTTGCATAAATTAGCAGACAAACTGGATATATATCAAGTAATAATCTTGTATCGCTACAAAAGGGAAGCATATTTAATTTAAAATAAAGTAACACCAGATACATACATTTCTTAAGGAGGGGAATTTACAAACTTGATTAAAAAATGTGAGGCAAATATTGCAGTATCTCAGCAGTTTTATGTTAAATGTTTCAAGGAAATCCATACGGCTCTTAAGCATTTCATGACATATACAGTAACATCAAAAGCAATTGATGTGTGTAATGACAATTGAGATTTTCATTACAGATGAGCTGACTTACCCAAATGCAATCTCACTGCTCCAGTTTGGTCAGCAGATACCTTTTACCATCTGCTTCACTTATATCAGTGGCATCTTTTCCCTTATTACATACAGGGTACATGACTGGATAGCAATTTTTATCTGAAATATAGCCTGTGGCGTCATGGAATTTTCAGACACTGTAAGATTTTTTTCCCCCAGCACACCCTTTAGTATGAAATATGTTTTTTGGGTAGCTGGTAAACTTTTTTTTTTTTTTTGGTGGTCTGAAATCAACAATGCTGCTGAGGTTATGTGACTTGAAGAGAAAATATCAGTTAAAAAAGGAAGAAAGCAGTGGTAACACAGCTCACATCTGGACAAGGAGTGCAATGTATACAGTCACAGAACAAATTGGGGAATCTTAATGAAAAGTTCTTGAAAGAGCTTTGGCTTTTATAATACACTAAAACTTTTCATCCAGCTAATAAATGGATCCCTTTCTGTATCACTGAGGTGTGCTTAGATGACTAAGGGAATTTTGGATAAGTAAGATGAATGCTACCTGCTGAATAAATCATTGTGGATAATTGGTCCATCTTTCTACCTACAAAAATCAAGTGATTTTAAGGAATTCTGGAAGCACATCTCTGTAAAAAACAAAACTTCTGTATGATATTTCCTTCCTAGTAAACAAAGCCAAGAACATTATGTAATGATGCTTATCAGGGGTCCTCAACCTTTTTCTCTGAGTCCCCTTCAGCCCCAATATGCAATAAAAAATCCATGGCCCAGCTGTGCCACAACAACTATTTTTTTCTGCATACAAATGCTAAGGCCGGCGTTAAGGGGTAACAAACAGGGCAATTGCTTGGGGCCCCACACCACAGGGGGCACTGAGAAGCTAAGTTGCTCAGGCTTCAGGTTCAGCCCTGGGTGGTGGGGCTCAGGACTCTGGGCTGCAGTCCCTTACTGCAGGGCTTGGACTTTCTGCACTGGGTCCTAAAGATGGCCAGGTTTGGCAGCCCCGCTGAAGGCTGCTTGTGGCCCCATAGGGGCCCTGGACCCCTGGTTTAGAAGCACTGCTTTACATTATGTCATTATTATTAGATTACAGCATGTCATGTCATAAAAGACAAAAGGCTAGGAAGTTGGGTAATTTGAATAGTATCACAAAATAGCAAGCATCCAGTCATTTTAGAAGATCTAAACATAGCCTCAGATATGAAGACCGTTTGACAACTTTTTAATGTGACTAACTAAAACCTCAGTTCTGAACACCCTTACGTTCTGGTGGGTTGGAATCTCAATCTCTCTGTATCCTTATAAAATGTTGTGTATTTAAACTCTACGAATTTGAAAACATATTTATAAGAAATAAGGAGGAAAAATGTTCAATTTTAATGAAGTTGAACAGTTATATATATCCTCTCATCCTCTTAGAGCAAACATGGGGGGGGAAATATATAGAAACTGATAATTTTGCATTTGGCCTATCAAGGGCCTGTTCGTGTTGAAAGGATTGCCTTAGGTTTATGCTAAAGATGGAAAATTTCTTGAAATGGAATGATTTTTTTATTAATTTATAAGGCATGGAGAATGGACCAGCATTCACGCTATGTACACAATTAATCCTATTTGCATGTAGAACAAATAGGGTTTACAAGTGAAAATGGAAGTTTGCAACATCTTCAGTGAGATACTATGCTATAATTCTGAATCTCAAATAAAAATTGTAGATCTTTACCAACCTGTTGGTATGGAAAACATGCTGTATTTGCTTTAAATTTGGAGAAGTACTCTGGATTTGTTCTCCATCACATCCAGCTCATGTAGTGGTCTTCATGAAAAACTTTGTTTTTATTTATATATTTTTGGAAATGCTACAGAAGAGAAATCATAAGTTAGCTAAAAGCAATGTCATCCCAGGGAATAAGTTCACATATGTATCCTAACCATTTCACAGCCTAAAGACAACTGCAATATAGCCAACAGAACAGCAAGCACAAGCTGCCAATGAGCCAGATGCTACTGCTGGAAAAGAAATTTCCATAGCTCAGCATCTGGGCATTGCAAATACCATCCAGGAAGAAAGAGGGCTGACACTACATTGTAGCCCTATCCAGAGAACACTACAACATTTGCTAAAAGACACATCTTAGCAGTGCACTTAAGACAATTGTTTTAAAAGAATTCTAGTTTTGAGAAGATGAAAACATATTTATGTGCAGTGAAAGTCATTTCTACTTGTAAGTGAAAATCACCTGAAGAAATGTATACTAGAACATATATTTTAAAGTAGATATTGTGTTGATTTGAATTATTAAGAGTAGTTGGTAGTGGGTTTGGAAATCAATATTACTATGAACTTGTAGAAAATTATAGTGAACACATTTATCTTAAATGGAATCCTTTGCCGCTTGCACTGTTATATTTGTGGTGTTATGTAGTTCTGCAGCCTATCAGATGTTCATTGTTTGCTTTCCCATACCAGCAGTCCCATTGGGCACACACTTTATCCATTTGAAGGTGTTGAATAAAACAGTGATTAAATAGATGTTGCACATGCTAATCCTCATTCATCTATCTCTAAGGATTGCAGTTTTTTGAAGGTTTTTCCTCTGTGAAGATGTGGAAAGAGAGAAAGGGCATAAAGGTGGACAGTACAATATACTTGGGGCCTGATTTAGCAAAAAGATTCCACAGAGAAATTAGTTGTGAACACAATGTACTGAAATAAAATAGAGTTTTTATATCTTGCTGGCCCCCTAGTCAATTTTCACGTCATATGTGGAGACTTCAGTGTAATTGTGTCACAGGCTGCCTGGCCCTTTGTGGGAAGCTGGATTCAGCCCTGCCTGTGACTTAGCAGTTATCCTTGAGCCTCACTGGTGAGCTAGTAGCACAGGGCTAATTAGGGACCCCAACTAGGCATGATGGAACTTAATTAGAAAGACTCACCCCAGCTGTGAAGGGTCAAAGACTGGACTGCTTAAATTGAGTTGGGAGCACAGTTGGAGAGATACTACAGAGGAGAAAGGACTGTCTTGCAGGGGAAGTCTCAGTAGTTTGGGGCTGGCTGTGTCTGGAGAGCTGAGCCATAAGAGTAGAGTGAAATACTGGCGTGGGTTCATGGAACAAAGGGCCAGCTATCTAGGGAGACAGTCCTTGGGGACAGGAAATAGAGGAGACTCACAGGAAGCAGAGCTGGCACCTGGGGATTGGCAAAATCTCAGATAGGGCCTACAGGAGCAGGGAGATCCCTAAGGAAAGCTGCCAGAGTCTGTGCAAAATAGGGTGGCCAGATGTCCCAATTGTATAGAGGTAGGCCCAATATTCAGGGCGTTGTCTTATATTGGTGCCTACTTGTTCAGGCAAGGGGAGGGAGTGGGAGGAGTGGGAGGAGTTGATCAGCAGACCCCGCAGACCCCTGGGGTACCCGCAGAGACCCCAGAGGTCCACAGACCCCACTTTGAGAATGCTGCTCTATGCTTTTGCTTCAAAAATCAAAGAACATTTCTAGAAAATTATGCTTACATCCTTTCATAAAACAAGATGGCTGATGCATCAGACACAGAAAAATTCATTCCGAGAAAAAATGGCAATAATTAACACCTGGTTTTCTAAGTCAGACGTGTAAAATATTTCCCAGGATGAAGAAATTTATGCCACAGTTTAGAAAAAATGCCCTTAGCCTGTACCTTTCACATCATAATCACCATTTCAGATTTTTCACTCTCTTGGTAATATTTTACAACTGTTGACCTTAAAAACAGTTATTGTTTATGTGTTGTTTTTTCTAGCACAACCCACAGGCTTTCTTGTTTCTTGCAGTGTGGTTGACAAGCCTACCATGCAGCATAAGTACAAGAAAATGACTTCCAAATGCTGCACTGATTATGGAATAAATTTAAAAGCGTCAAACTTTCAAATTGGCTGCAGCAGCAGTGCTGAGCTCTTTCTGTTTTAGGTCACAGAGTCAAATGAACCTCCTGTAAGCCAATTGCTAGATGCTCAAAATTATAGAAAAAATATATTGAACAGTTAGGAGTGCAATGGTGAAAAACTATTGTCATTGTAAAACTATTTTAACTCACATGACCTTAATCCAGTTGGCTTGGCTGTCTTTCACTGTTGATATAATTTTACAGTCCTGTGTTGCCTGATCGTGTTGAGTAATCCTTACTCAGGTGAGACATCCCAGTCACTGTCATTATAAAACTTACATTGGTTAAACTCTGGATTTGTGTTGTATGTATTGATTTTGTATGGAATTTCGATAGCAAGATTACAGACGCTTTAGAAATACCAACAACAGATGAGAGAGAGAGAGCACAAGACTACTTCATTAGGCCAATGGTTTTAGATATGGACATAGAGATTGAAATTGCAATTACTGTGTGAGATTTTTCTCTGCAAGAAACTGTGGTTTGAAGTACACTTAATTATTGCATTTTATTTATATAACTGATTTCATGCATTCTAATTAAATCAGCTTTGTTTTTCAATTTTAGATTTTACATGTTGCTCTATTTTGTAGCCTCTGACAATGGAGATAGACAAGTAAATATACTTATGACTTTGAAACTACCTCATTTCTGACTGCAGTTTTGTTACTACTATGGATGACTTTCACAAAAGGAATGCAGGCCAATTTAAAGTCCAGGCACCAAGCAATTTGAGATCCACCAGCTTTATGCAGTAATATAATTATTCCCTCTGAGGCTCTTAATTGTATTCATCACACCATGATTTCTGCACAAATTAAGCATGCATTTACTGCTATATATAACTTGCTTTGCAGTTAACATTCTGGAAACAAATTTCAAGGAGATAGAATTTTGAACTTCATCATCCCCTGAAATCACCAGATCCAGAGCTCAAAAAAGTCACTTAGACTGTAAGGTCATTATACACAGAACTATTTAAAAGCCTCATGTTAAAAGGAGAAACAAACATTTATTAAGCTACTTTTGTGTATACCTAGTTTTCAAATCATTTATTGAGGAAATCTTTAGTTATTTCATATTTTAAAAGTCAACATTTATTAGGAAGACATTTGTATAGTATGAGAAAGATAGAATTGTTAACCTCAAAGTCATAAATGATTCCATGAGAAAAAGTTTTTGAAACTCAGTAACAGAAAAAAAGCCTTCAAAAATATTTAAATATGCCCATAGTGAACCATTACTTTTCTGGTTTTCTAATATAATGCTTAGCACTCATATGGAACTTCAAAGCATTGTTTATTCAACTAACTGAAAGCATTATAAGATCTTCAGGAAGCAATGCAGCACAGAGTAATTTTCTGTGTGTTAATTTGAATTATTTTTAACAAGTGTATACATTCTGCAGTGGATCTTATTTGCAGGGGACAGGAGCTGGCTTTTGAAAGTTAGGCTTAGCAAACATTGAGACATGAAACCCAGAAAAAAAGGAATAGTCAGACTCATTTTCTTCTTGGTTAAACTGCCAAATGTTTACTTTTTTGAAGAACTGCAACAAACTCTTATCCAACTCCTTGAGCCTATAACCTGTGAGATGTATAAGTTTGGGGCTTCATTTTTCTGCCTTACTCATTGTGAATACATTCTTTATTATTCTTTATTTATGTATTTCTACGGTACCATACATGCAACTGACACTTGACAGACAAATCAGAGATTCTTGCCCTGAGGAGCTTACAATCTAGCTAAGATGTAAAACGTCAGGGAATGATAAACTAATAAGAGAAGGGCAAGATGCAGAAGGAATAAGAATTACAACTCTAAGGAGCTCACAGACTAGCCCAGGGGTCGGCAACCTCTGGCACGTGGCTCACCAGGGTAAGTACCCAGGCGGGCCGGGCCAGTTTGTTTATCTGCCGCATTGGCAGGTTCGGCCAATCATGGCTCCCACTGGCTGTGGTTCGCCATCCCAGGCCAATGGGAGTGGCGGGAAGCCGCAGCCAGCACATCCCTTTGCCCGCGCTACTTCCCACCGCCCCCATTGGCCTGGGACGGCAAACCACAGCCAGTGGGAGCTGTGATCGGCTGAATCTGCTGATGTGGCAGATAAACAAACTGGCCCGGCCCGCCAGGGTGCTTATCCTGGTGAACCGCGTGCCAGAGGTTGCCGACTCCTGGACCAGATCCTCCTATGTGTCTGAGCAGTGCTCAGTGCATCGGGGAAGGAGGAATATAGGTGATTTTCTGCCACCTTTCCACACCCCTTATCCTGGGATTGTAAATTAGGGGAGCTTTGTGGATTCCTTTAAAGCACCGAGGACCACAGCTGGTGAAAACTTTGAATTTCCATTCTGTAGGAAATGCCAGTGTTTTGAACAAGTTTAACAAAAAATAAAAATTTAGAAATTTCCCACAAAATGGAAATTCTGAGCATTGTGTTTGTGAAAAACTTGAACCATTTGTTTGATTTGCACTCACCCCCTCACAAATATTGATCAGCTGTAGCAGCCTGGAGTCAGGGGAGTCACCCACTGTGAAGCAGGGAGCCTAGAAGGTTTGAGAACCTTAGCTCCAGACGAGGCTTGTAGGGCAGAAAACTCTGAGAGATCTGGTTCAAGATGAGGCTGTCAAAGCTTCCAGATTCTAGGGTCTCTGCCACAGAGCAGGGAGACTAGATGCTCTGAGATCGGTATCTTGAGCTGGGGCTTGTAGGACTGCCAGACTCCTGGATCCATGGCAGGGATCCTGGAAACTCTAGGTTCCCTAGCTCCAAGGCGATTAGCATGGAAAGGCTGCCCTGGTGATGCAGACCCTAGAATCCTGGGCTTCCCAGTAGACCATCAGGCAAGCTGACATGAAACTAGGCAGAAAATTTAGGATTTGACAAATCAGCATTTTCCTGATCAGCTGCACCTAAGGCACTTGTAGTGCTGTATAAATTGTACAGGTTATTGCTAAAGGCCAGAGGTTAGCAAGAGTCAAAGAGGGTTTGGACATCTGTATGGGTAAAAGGACTTAACGCTAGTGAGTTAATGTTAACAAAAATTTTGGAAGGGATATAAAACTTCATGATTAATACAGTCTCTAACTATGAAGTGTTTATGGAGGGGAGGACAGAGTACCTCACATATGACTACAGCAGGATTTATTGCATCTTTTCTGAAGCATCTTGTAGCTGCCACTATCAGAAGGTGGATGCTGGACTAGATGGGCCATGAGTCTGATCCAATACGACAATTCATATATTACTGCTATTATTAATTATTAATAATAATTTATTACTGTTAGCAGTAGTTTTTCTACTCTCTGCTTTCTGTAATTTTTCTCCATCTGCCCCATGTTTACTTTTTAATCTCTTTCTGATTTCATTTTATTCCCATCCAATGAAATTGGTGAGATTTGTCCAGTTTCTTTCCTAAAATTAACCTGTTCAGTTTTCCTGTCATAACTGCATATGGGACAGTTAAATTAATGGAAAACTTCAGGTGTATTGCTAAGCTAAGGTCTTTTCAGTTTACGGATTAACAGAGTCCTAGAATGTGTAATTGTACTACAAACGTAAAGTCAGAGGGTCAGTTTCCATTCTCAAGCACAAATCCAGGACCAGATTGTCAATGGCAAAACTCCTATTAATTTCAAAGGAACGAGGGTTTAGCAGTCAGCCTAATGTAAACAACAGATTTTGACCCCGAATCTTTGACAGCCATTCATATACCTCATCTCACAATATCCCAAAGGGAGCACCTCCCTCACTGTTAATTGATCTAAGAATTATTACATGGAATCTGTGTAAGTGACTTTGCATGTTATATCAGAGCCTTTAATTGAACATTTCTCATTTAGTCCCTTTGTCAACTTTGCATGTGTGAATCCTGTATCCTTCAAAATCAAATCAGTCTTCCTTCCTACAATATAAATGTGAAAGAGATTACCTTATTCATCTAGCTACAAACACTGAAAAAAATCCCCTAAAACCTATCTCATGTACTAGGCACTGTGCCATCAGTTAATAAAAATGCAGTCCCTAACCGTAAAACAAAACTAGCTGCAAATTCTATCAAGCATACAAAACCTACCTAGCAAACATCTATTAGCAAACAAAACTGTCCATCCCTTCCATCCCCAAAAGAACACCCTCTCACCAACCTCAATCCTCCTCATATGTCTGTTTAATCTAATGAGCTTTTGTAGAATACCTTGAAGGTCAACAAATTTGTGCTGTTTTGGAGCAAAAGGGGAGTGAATCACAAAGATCTCATGGAGGTTACTATTTCAGCATTTCCCTCTCAAGGAGGACTGCCATCTTGAGTGACTTCACTGAACCTACTACCTAATGATATTGCATGGGAAAAGAGGTGCCTCTTGACTAACCATGTTCTAAATGATTTAGGGCTTTAGAGGTTAGAAAGGACACCTTTACCTACACCTGGATACCAGCAGGCAGCCAGTGAAGAGTGTGGAATCCTGGTTTTCAGGTGTCAAAGTAAAACACTACAATCAACAAATAGTTGGCCAACAGTATTTGTCAGTAGTTTCACTTTCTGGATGGATTTAAGGCATAGTTCTGCGAAATGCAACAAAAACATGAACCATGACATCGATATCTACATCTAAGAGAAAAAAAATCTCAATCTCTGGACAAATCAAATATGGAAAAAAAACAGTCCTGATCCTTGAAGTTGTTTGATCATTTAAAGCAGCTGGGAATCTAATCTGATCCCCCTGGCAAATGTTGGTAGTAAATGGCCATACACCCTCGTATGGAAGGGCTGTTTATAATGACAGCTATATCCTCCAATTTGAATGAGGAATCATGTCTACTTTTGTGTTTGTACAGTCCATAATCCAACAGGGCCCCAGTCTAGATCGGAAACTTTTGATTCAATCCCTTCAGTTTTATATGAATTGAGTTTCAACGATTTCATTCATCCATGCCCCACTCTCACTGATGTCCTGAGAAGATACTTGACAGCATTCCTTGTGATGAAATGGAGCTGCAAAGGTTTTGTTTATCATCCAAATGAAAACACTGTTTATAGGCCATATCTACTTTCTAAGATGTTGATCCAATGCCCATTGAAGTCAGTAGGTGTTACTGAACTGGGCCATAACTCCCCTACCCGCAAATGCAACTGATCAAGAAGGGTCACAGTACAGAACCCTGCCATACCACACATGAGGTTCCTAATAATCATATATTTAATTTGGTATTAATGACCATATAATGATATATCAATGGTAAATGCAAAAAGGAAAAATGGCTTATTGTGGCAAAATGATCTGATAGTATGAAACAAAGTACAATTCATGTATTGTAAAACAAGAATGTTAATAAAATATAAAATGTTAGATTGTCTCTATTTCCCCCTGAATTCATTGTTAAAATTGCAAAGGAAGGGCATACACTATGGACTTGCATTAAAATATAGTATACAAATTTTCTTTGGATAGTGTAATTGTTGTTTTATGTATATTAGAAAAATAATTTAAAAAGTACATTAAAATTAAATTGAAAAATTCAAAATGCTTTGTACTCTCAAAAGTATTGCAACTTATAGTTTTTCACATTTCCTTTTTCAGTTATGGGTCATTGAAATCTGACCCCAGTACTGCTGTTTGTCTCATACCTGTAGCTTGATGTTAAAAAAATCATAGAATCATGGAACTGGAAGGGACCTTGAGAGATCATCTAGTCCAGACTCCCGCACTCATGGCAGGACTAAGTATTATAATAGTAATATAATATAGTAACGTTCATATGATTCCAGAAGTATGTCACACATATCATTCTATCATTTAGTAATTGACATAATGAAAAAGTGTCCAGGGAAAATGTGGGGATAAAAAAGGATTTTAACAAGTGGAAATAACTGTGCAGAGGAACCGGTAGGGCCAGACTGAATGTAGCAAGTGGCACTCCCAGCTCTAGTTCCATTGTGTTGCAACTACAAAGTCACTAATCTATTACTAATAATAAAAGAAATCTTCTTTCTTCTAGGTATAAAGTAAGTCAGGTAACCATAAAATCTTCTGAATTTCTACTTCTCATGGATGGACTTTCAAGGTTAACATCCAAGATTCTCTAAGAATTTTGATAGTTGCTGAGCTATAGTTTGAGAAATATAACTGAACAAAAATGAAACAATAGGCTACTGCAATATCAAAAGAAGAGATTGTTGGCACTGTGCGTAAAGTACTAGAGCAGCATCCTGAGTATGAATATTCATGCTGCTAGTGATACATGTGCACACCAGCCTTAATGAGAATTTCTTAAGACATTGGGGCACTGTATGTATTAATCCAAGTTATGTCCTGAGAACAATAAATGTTTTATAATGTTGATAATAAAGGCAATGGAAGAGGATGGGGTGAAATTATTTGCAGTAGCTCAGTGTTTCAGAGGTGACTGGGGTCACCGCTTGTGTAGGGAAAGCCCCTGGCGGGCCGGGTCAGTTTGCTTACCTGTCCCGTCCACAGGTGCGGCTGATTGTGGCTCTCACTGGCCATGGTTTGCTGCTGAAGGCCAATGGGGGCTGCTGGAAGTAGTGACCAGTAAGTCCCTCAGCCCACGCTGCTTCCAGCAGCTCCCATTAGCCTGGAGCAGCGAACCACGGCCTGTGGGAGCTGCAATCGGCTGGACTGCGGACGGGGCAGGTAAACAAACTGGCCCAGCCCACCAGGGGCTTTCCCTACACAAGCAGTGACCCCAGTTTGAGAAACACTGCAATAGCTATTTAATCCTCAATGGACCTTCCTGTATATCAGTAGTTTACTCTGCTGTCCTGCAAGAGACCCATGTTTAAGACAATCCTTGTGACTTTCACTTCCATGATAAATAAGAGGTGATCCTATGTCTGGAGAACCCTGCCATACTTGAACGTTGTGTGGGAAGGTATCAGATGCTAAAAGTAACTCAAGAAACTGAACCAGTGGCCACCATTAATTTTAAAGTAACTAATTTACCCACTATCCTTCTTGAAGGTGACTTGTTATAATACAGCTGGGATTGAATCCAGGAAAATTCAGTAATAATATTTAACAAGGGAAAAAAAGCTAATATCAATTATACTGATGAAGAATTACCGTAAGAATAACTATTGTCAGCTCTGGGGGTGAAATCCTGGACCCAATGAAGTCTATTGCAAAGCTTTCTGTGACTTAAATGAAGTCAGGAATTCAATCTAAATTATTTTGTATATTGAGGGAAATCCCAAAATGTCTAATTTTTATGAGAATTTATTTATAATCAAGATGAAAATATATAAGGGTTTTTGCGATGCTTCTTAGAACAGCTGAGATCCTGCATACCATTCCCATTACACATGGCCTGCCATCCTTTACAGGACATATGCATTTGGAGTTTCCCATTGAATTAAACCCATGCATGTCTATTATTAAGATAAGAAAAATAAAACTTTTTTTTTAGCTGAATCAGAATGAATTATGTTGTTTATACTTTTTTCAGCCATCAAAATCAGTGTGAAAGTTGTTAAAGTGCTGGCTTCTTATTTCTTGTACTTTCCTCTGAAATGTCCATGCTGGTGACTTTAGAATGTTACCAGGCTAGAGACTGTAGTGATTGTTCCATTCCTTTGTTTTCTTTACATGACCTCTGATTGTGTTCATGAGAAAATAATGGCGGGGCAAAAGTCACTCGTGCCATCACCTTAGTTGCACAACAAATTATCAGAAATATTTTAAATAAAAAGGCATTTTTGCAATTCTTTCAGTCTATTGATGCAGATTTCTCTCTTGAAAGAATAGTCGGAGCTGGGATTTTACATTTTTTTTAATATTTATTCATAAAAGCTCAATTGAAATGAAGAGGATTATTTTCATTACAACCTCTGTTTTTTACCTACTTGTCAGCTGGGGTGAATAAAACATCAGGATTGAAATCCTGGCCCCACTGAAAACACTGGCAAAACTCCCATTGGCTTCAATAAAGCCAGCATTTTACCCTTGGAAGTTAAGTGTCTTATCCAAGCATGCATTTCTTGCTAGATTTTCTGACTGACTCAGAATGAATTTAGAACACAGAATTTGCTTTCCTGTCTGTTCATTTGCTCTAACTAATAAACCACTTCCTCTCCTTGGGAACAATTCCTGTGATGTAACAAAGATAGTTACAAGGAATTAAAATGCTCATCAAAACTCTGAAATATATCCCTAGTTGTTATCAGACTTTAAAATGCATGTGTTAAGAGGAGATATAGGAGATATGATGGTTCTTTATCTACTGCCAGCCTGTTGTAGTGCCAGTGATTGGCTGACTCTTGTAATTCACAGGCCTGTTGTCCTGATATGAATTGTGTTTTATTCCATTTTCCTATTTTGGCACAGATCGCAGTGGGCTTAACATGGCCTCCCATATAGTATCCAGGACTAACCTTTAGGACCAAATCCTGGTGACATTTAAGTCACTGGGGATTTTACAAGTGAATTCAATGGAACCTAGATTTGAGACCTGATTATTCCCTTCATTGCACCAATTTTATGCTGGAGTTATGTGAGATTGGAAAATCAGGCCAATGGCCTTTAGTGATTACAGGTTTCCTGGAAGGAACTGCCACACGGCTGCCAAGAATAGTAGCAGCAGCCTTTTAACATTAATGTGTGATTCATATGTGGGAATGTTAGCTGTAAGGAAACCTGTTTAAGGCTGATGACCATATTAGGAGTAGATTTTAAATAAAACTTTTAGGCCTGTTTGTGCAACACTGGTGAGCACAGTGAGTTATCCCACTGAAGTCACAGGAATATTTGACACAAGTGTGTGTAAGAGTCACAAAGTTGGAGTCTATGTGATTTTAATAGATCTGGACTCATTTTATTTTTCAGGTAACTGCCCTGTTTCTGATGATTTGCATATGCAATGTAAGGACACGAGATGTGCATTCGTAAAATCATTTGGGCACAGTTTTGATGAATGTACTGCAGGTAGGATTTGCATATATCCACAGAGGACTGAAAGAAATAGTAAAGAAGTCGTTAGACTATGGGGACATCTCCAGTTTCATTTTGTTGGCTATATAAAGCATAGCCAACAAAGTAATTCATGTGCTTTATAGGATTTCTGAAGAATGCATGGTGAAGGTAAAGAGGGTGGTATGTGTGAAATACATTAAATCTTCACCCAGGTTAAATAAGTCTTTATCATGATTTAAAATTCATATTTTTTATTTGCAATAGAAGTTCCATCTTCATCTGAAAGCCTTTCCTATACAAAACATTGTTTAGTTCAACACAATAATCCAAGCCCAGCAATGCACATATGTAAGGACCATTATGAATTTCTTCTACTTGCCTCATTAGGCTCACCACTCAATAGAGATCAATGACTCTGGGGTGAATTGACAAAATGTGCATTTTATCGTTTGCTGGTGTCTTGTGTAAAGACAGAGGGAAAATGTTTAGCTTATTTTTATTTTCTGAAGCATTTCTACTTTCATTTCTGAAAGTGTTATCACATTCAGCTGCTTCAACATACTCTCTGCTTCACTAGCAATCTGTTAGTGATCTTCTCCTTTCATCTCTCCACAGATACATCCTAATGAAATCATTATGGCTGAACTGTTGGTTTTCATCCTCCTTTACTCCTTCAGTATATGGTGGTAATGATCTCATTTTATTTTTGATACACTGACACTACAGCTGCCTTATTTTGCCAAAAAAGTGATTTTATGTATTTTATGTTTATTTAAACAAATATATTTAATTATTCAAATCACACTGCTAGATAATCCTGCTCGATGTGAAAACATTTGATTATCAGATAGGGGATACTGACATGGTTGCTTACATTTGTTTTGTTGTGTAAATTACAAGTTGTTAAACAATAATATCCTGTACTACTCTATGATAAAAAAAAATAAGATGGTTTGATTATTTGAAAAACTGTGCCGTTAAACAGGGAATGTTTTGAGGTATGTTTTATCCTGAATCTTCAGACATTATATACCACAGTCAGCTCCCTCTATCCCTTTTTTTCAGCTCACAAGACAATAATTCTTCCACTATAAATCTCATTTTAACGCCACTGGTCCTAACCCTACAGTGGGAGTTTGGTCTGAGTAAGGACTGAGGCAGGATCATGCCTATATTCTTTGTTAGAGGGTGTCGCTGTACTGAATGAGGCGGTATATACTTCTGGGTAATAATTAATGTCACATTATGGAGTAAACGTGGAATGTGTTTTATGTATTTTGTGTTTTATGTGCTATTTGTGACTTGCTCCCTCTTCCCAAGGTTTTGTATGTGTAACCCTTCTGCCAGGTGGAGCCAGCAGCAGCCAGGTCCAGGTTCAATATCTAGGGCTTCCTTTCCATTGACATAACATAGAACTGGCTTGAGCCCCACCCAGTGACTTGGGAAAATTACACACCACCCCTGGGGACCTCTGATAAGCAATATTTCCCCACTCACAAGCACAGAGTCTGAGTGTAGAAAAGAAATGTTTAATGAAAGGGAAGTCATCTGACATTAGTTAGGGAAAATGTCACAAGTGGGATTCAGAATCATAAAAGTGTGAGCAGGACACTCACCCCAGAGTGTGTGAGGCAGTGCCTTCTGCCTCATGTTTTTGAGTTCCACAACCAAAAGTTCCTTTTCTGTGCCCCTCTCTGCTCCCACACCCCACCCCACTCACAGTAGTTTTCCTTGGTCAGAGAGGACCCAGGGTTCAGAGGCACATCTGTGCGAGTTTATCTCCCACCTAGGGAAGAAGACACCTTGCTTGCTCCACCAACTAGCACTTGCTTTGGCTGGCCACCCCACCAGCCACTGCTCCTCTTCACTGGATGTCCCATCAGCTGCTGCTCCTCTCCGATGGCAGTCCTGCCAGCTGCGATTCCTCACTGCCTTGCCAGCCACTCGTTAGCCAGATGACTGTCAGTCACCTTCTGCTGCCAGCTGCCTCTCTGCTGTGACCTCTGTACATCAGTCTCTGAGTATGGCTACACTTGGAATTTTAAAGTGCTGCCGCTGCAGCGCTTTGAAGTGTGAGTGTGGTCAGAGCGGCAGCGCTGGGAGAAAGCTCTCCCAGCGCTGCACGTAAACCACATCCTTTACCGGTGTAGCGTGCAGTGCTGGGAGCCACGCTCCCAGCGCTGCCGCCCTGATTACACTGACGCTTTACAGTGCTGCATCTTGCAGCGCTCAGGGGGGTGTTTTTTCACACCTGAGCGCGAAAGTTGCAGGCACTGTAAAAGGTGAGTATTAGCCAAGCCCTCTTAGTAATTTCAGCTTCTTTCAAGCTGGGGCAGAAACCCTGCCCATCTCAAGTGATTTCAACGTCATGACTTTTTTTTAGTCTTACAGGCTAGGCAAGAAACACAACTATTTCAGCTGTTATTGACGCATTAAACAAACCATCAAAGACGGCTGTCTGGGTGTTGAACTGCCGTATCTTATTCTGTTCTTTGAACTATGGGGAGGAACAGGTTAAACCAATCTGGGAGCGCGTCGTTGAGGAGGTCCATTAAGCTCCCGTCCTCATCGCCCCTTACTGGTTGCGAGGTGCACTGGCATTCGAAGTGCCCAGGCTTAACGAGGTCCGCGTCATCTAAGGTTGACCTCTCTTTTGGGACAGGTCCAGCACAGTTCTGCTCCCCTTATTCATACAATAATGACAACATTGGTAACAGCATTTCACTACCCCTGCGTTCAGTGCTAAAGTGATTTGTAACCCAACACCAGCCAAAGTTGATTACTTTGAGCAACATACCACTCTATCTGCTGGATATCTAAGCAGAGCAGGAGCAAACTGTGTTTACATGAACACACCTAAAGTCTCTCCTCCTCCCAGCTAGCTGTCAGGAAAGAAGTCATTGAGACCCTGCTTACATATGTAACATTGCCCACAGTGGTGTCCAGTCTTTTCAGATTGAGGGCCAAGCAAACTAATTCAGAAAAGTCAAATAGACGCAACCAAGGCTTTGGGATAGTTTCTCTTTCCTGGTCTGTTCCCTTTGTCCCACCCATAAAACCCTGCTGGAGATTTCCCTCTTATGGGACATAGTTAGTGAAGCTAGCTTCTACACCTCCCTTCATGCAACCCTGGCGCAGAGGGTTTCTTAGGTCTGGGGAAGAGCCTGTCAGGGAGTGGACAGGGAGAATGGTTAGAATGAATTGCACTTCAGCTATCCCTAATTGGAGTCCACAGTTAGGTTACACAAGTTAGAACAGTTCCTAGACTGCACTGAATTGCTCCAAGGTGGGGCAGAAAATCAGAGAGCCATCACTGGTTAGTTCTTAGATGCTCCTGTTTTTTCTCCCTCTCCTTGACTGCTCTGGGTGGCTGTAAAAGGGAAAAGAGCCATCCTTTTGTAGGCAGCCTTCCTCACTCCCATGTTTCAGTCAAACCTAGGTGAGCACCTATCTCGCTTTCTTATGGGCTCCCATAGTCCAGATGAAAAGCAGGCAGTGAAACACCCAAAGGCACTTGCCTATTTCTCTTGTGATGCTGCAGACAACCACCAGAGGAGATGCTGAACACTGCACCAGGGAAGGGACAGCAGCTGCTCACACAACTCTGGGATACCAGCAGAGCTGCTTCTAGAACAATAGAGGGGGGCGCTACCACCTCCCCATAATAATGCTCCTAATTCAAACACTTCTATTTAAAATCACAAGTTGTGGCTCATGGAAGATGCTTTCACTTCATATCAAATACAAATATTATCCTTAGCATAATTGTCCATGCAAGACACAATTTAGAGTCTTGCGGGCCACAAGTCCCTCTCTCCCCCACTGCCGGGCCATAGCTCAGACACTATCTTCAATAAAGGGAGCAAATGTGTTCTGATCAATTCCTGCACTCAGTACTAGATTTTAACTTCTGTGAGCTTTTGTTTCAGGTAATAATATTCTAAATACTTTAAGGTTCTGAGCCAACTGTCCTCATTAGACCTGATTGGGAGGTTTGCATAAGCTGTATAGCTGGGTGAAATATTTTGGCCAAAACATTTTCATCAAAAATTCAGGTCATCTAAAACATTTCACAAATAAGTGTCAGTTTCACCAGTTTGTGTTTTTTTTTGGGGGGGGGGGGGAAATAAAAACCCCAAAACCAAAACCAACCAACCAACCAAAAAAAAAAATCTGAAAAAATCCACATTTTAACATTTTTAAAACAAAATGTTTCTATTTTTTTATTGACAATACCTTTTTGAATTTTAGATTAATTTTCTTTTTAAAGAGTTAAAAAACAAAATGAAACCAAAATGAAATATTTACTTTAATGTAAAACAGATTTTTTTAGTTCATCAAAAAATTCAAAACATTTTCATTTTGGGTCAACCCAAAACACGTTTTTTTGGATTGGCCAATGAACTAAAAAAAAAAAAAAAAATCAGTTATTCACTTACCTCTAGTAAACTGTATTGCCAATCCCAAGAGTTCCAGAATAATGAGTCAGGCCCCCAAAATCATATGTTTTATGAAAATGTGTTGTCTTTTTACATGTCTACAACTTTTGTAACAATTCATGTTCAGATTTTCAAGCTTTTCTCCACAGTCATGAGGGCTAGAAATGGACTTTATTTTTTAAATGAATGCTCAGATTCTTACATAATCACAGGACTCGGCTTGGGCTTTAAGAAAAAACATCGTTATTTCTGAATTATCCAACACTGTAATCACTTAAGCAGAAAGTATTAATTATATCATCTGAACATCACTGTGGATGACAGATAAGAGCAATATAGATCAGGACTAAACTCTTCTCTGTGAACCATATATTTTACTCTCCATATGTGTTCATTTCACACTGCTACAATATAGAAGTGATTTCTTCCAGTGTTTCCTTGCCACCAGGTTACCTCTTCCATCCCTCCTTCTGCTTGTTTTTACTTTGGAATCCATCCATTTTTTGTCAATTATTACATTGTATTTATAGTAACCCTTGCAGTGGAAACTCCTTTCCACAATTGAAATGTATCAGATTGATACTGCAGCATATGTTAGTAACTTAAAAAATGATGCTTCTCTATGACAAATTTCCCATAATGCCTGATCAAATCAGTGGACACCAAGGAACGTTCAAAGTGACTTAAGAGAGTTCATCCTCTTTACTCTTGTTCTGCCACCATTTTTCTTTCTGTAGATATTATTTCTGATTCACTCGCTTATTTTTTGTATTTGAAAAATGTGCTTAATTGTATGAGTCTCTGAAAGCTCATCACAAAAAAATCCTGCCCTTAAATATAATTACACACCCACACATGCTACTCATACAACACCTCGTGCTCTAAAGGTCAGCAAACTCGGACTCTCACACTAGCAGCAGAGCGGAAATCTAGAACTGAGGGTCCCCAACAGCATTAAGCTCTAACCCCACAGATGTGTAAATCTGGTGAGCTTTAGTTTAAACACAAGTGTAAGTGGGAAGAGAGCACATGAGAAGAGAGCAATTGTTGAAAACTATGTTATATGGGGCCGATTGTTTAATTATGTTTTATTCTAAGTTAACATTTCTCTCATTGCTGCCCTTTCCACTCCCCTGAGGCAGTTCTCTTACCTCAAGCTCATAAGTTTCTTTTCTGCTAGATGCAGGCAAGTTGTTTACCTTACACGTCATATATGATTTTTTTGCTGGGTGATGTCTTATAACCTGGCAGATATTTAAGTTTCTGTTACCAGAAAAGGCTGGAAAAGTCTCACAAACTCAGGTCTTTTAAATTAATTGTGACCAACAGCATAAAGAGATGAGCAAAGTAGCCGTTCTTCACTGATGTTTCTTCAGCACCTCAGCTAAAATAGAGCTTAACATAAGTACCCAGGGCAATTTCCAGTGACTTTGGTGGAATTAATCCTGATTTACACTAGTCAGTGAGAGAAGAATCCAGCTCTCTGTTTGCTAGGGTATATCAGTTGCACACAGATGCATCACACTTGTCCAGCTCAGGTCTGGACAAGGTGGATCAGATGCTGGTGTGAATGTGAAATAATTCTACTGTACCTGAATCTGTCCCCTATTTTTCCTCTAGCAGTGGCTTACTGTTGATGCTGGTGGTCTTGGAGGAACCTTTTGTTTCAGTCTAATGGCTGATGTGAAATGCACCACTTTGTGCAGACTGTACAAACAGCAGTAATGGAGGAGAGAGAGAGAGAGCCTGCCTTAGGCACCATCTCCCTGGTGCTCCTACAGGGACAGTGTGGCTCTGTGCCACCTCTTAGTTACAGCCTAAATGAAACTCGTATCTTAAAGTTTTCATATTTAGTTTAGCTACATACTTTCCCCATCTTTATATCCTGAAGAAATAAATGAAGGACTAGATTGCGCCTGGGGGAGAGTGCTAAAATAGTCCCTAACCCTTTATCTTGTGTGTGTGTGTGTGTGCAATTATCC
Source organism: Chelonoidis abingdonii (assembly GCF_003597395.2). Taxonomy (NCBI): domain Eukaryota; kingdom Metazoa; phylum Chordata; order Testudines; family Testudinidae; genus Chelonoidis; species Chelonoidis abingdonii. Next base: position 295,296,359 of record NC_133769.1, read on the forward strand.
TATCTAGCATAACTGTGGATGTTCTCACTACTCTTAAAAATGTGGAAATAAGTTATATGTTTAAAATAAAACTGTTTCCTTTGATCAGTTTTAAATTTGTTGTCTTTCAATTTTGTTAACTGTAATAAGAGATAAAAAGAATGTTTGATTTACCTTCTCTATAGATTTCATTTTAATATTGCCTCTCCTATTCATCTTTTCCCTTAGTAATATAATTTTTCCCCCACTCTCTCATAGACTCATAGACTCATAGGTCAGAAGGGACCAATATGATCATCTAGTCTGACCTCCTGCACAAAGCAGGCCACAGAACCCTACCCATCCACTTCTATAACAAACCCCTAACCTATGTCTGAGTTATTGAAGTCTTCAAATTGTGGTTTGAAGACCTCAAGCTGCAGAGAATCCACCAGCAAGTGACCCATGCCCCACACTGCAGAGGAAGGCGAAAAACCTCCAGGGCCTCTACCAATCTGCCCTGAAGGAAAACTCCTTCCTGACCCCAAATATGGCGATCAGCTAAACTAAACCCTGAGCATGGCGGAGGGGGGGGAAGTGGGGGGGGGCGGGGCGGAGGGGAGGGCCTCGGGGAGGAGGCCTAGTCCACGGGGGCAAGATTACCAGCCGTACTCAGAAAGAATTCTCTGCAGTAAACATCAGATCCCACCCATCTAACAATCCATCACAGACCACAGGGCATAACTTACTCTGCTGATAATCAAAGATCAATTGCCCAAATTAAATTGCAAAATTAAGCTATCCGGTTCCATAACCACCCCCTCCCCCCCCATAAAACCTTAAAATCCAAGCTTAGTCTAAAGCCAGAATGTCTTTTGCCCCACTGACTCCCCTTGAAGGTGCTGTCCAGAACTTCACTCCTCTAATGGTTAGAAACCTTTGCTCTAATTTCAAGTCTAAACGTCTAAGTCCAGTTTTGTTACCCATTTGTCTTTTGTCTCCACATTGGTACTAAGCTAAATAATCCCTCCTCTCACTAATTATTGCCCGCTGATATATTTAATAAAGAGCAAGTCATATCCCCCATCAACCTTCTTTTGGGGTTAGGCTAAAACAGCCAACTCTTTGAGTCTCCTTTCATAGACAGGTTTTCCATTCCTCAGCTCATCCATAGTAGCCTGGTCTCTGACCTGTTCCAGTTTGAATGCCATCCTTCTTAAACATGGAGACCAGACTTCCACAGTATTCCAAAGATGAGGTCCACCAGTGCCTTGTATAACGGTACTAACACCTCCTTATCTTTGCTGGAAATACTCCCCTGATGCATCCTAAAACCGCGTTCTCGCTTTTTTATCGGTGCCCATTGGCATTGGCGGCTCATAGTCATCCTGTGATCAGTCCAATACTGCCAAGGTCCTCTCCTCTTTCTTGTTACTTCAACTGATGTGTCCCAATTATATCTTAAAATTCTTGTTATTAATCCTTTGAATGTGCATGACCTTGCACTTTCACTATTAAAATTCATCCTAGTTACTATTACTCCAGTTTACAAGGTCATCTAGATCTTCCTGTAATGATATCCCAGGTCCTTCTCCAGGTTAGCAATACCTCCCAGCTTGTGTCATCCGCAAACTTTATTAGCACATTCCATGCTGCTTGTGCCAATAGGTTTTCAGTAATAAGAAAGGTAAATATAGATTGGTCTCAAACTGATCTCTTGGAGGAACCCACTAGGATAACTCCGTCATAGCCTGACAGTTCATCCTTTCAGTACGACCCTTGGAGTCTCCCCTTAACCCAGTTCCTATCCACCTTCTCAATTTCATATTGATCCCCATCGTTTTCCAAGTTTAACTAATAATATCCCATGTGTGAAATCTGTGTCAAAATGCCTTACTGAAATGGAGGGTAAAATTAGATTCTTATCTGATTCGATTTCCTGTGTCTAAAATAATCTGTCACCTTCTCGTAAGAAGGAGTATCAGGTTGGTTTGGACACGATCTACCTTTTAGTAAAGATCCATAGTTGTAATTTGTCCCATACCATTGACCTTCAATGTCCTTAACTACTTTCTCCTTCAAATTTTTTCCAAAACCTTACATTATACTACATTAGATGTGATGTCAAACTTCAACAGGCTATAGTAGTTACCCGGATCACTTTTTTTTTTCAGAATAACCCTTTCTTAAGATAGGAACTTATGTTAGCAATTCTCCAGTCGTATGGTACAACCCATGAGTTTACGATTCATTAAAAATTCTTGCTAATGGGCTTGCAATTTTCATGTGCCAGTTCCTTTAATATTCTTGGAGAAGATTGTCCTGGGCCTTCCCGATTTTGTCCCATTAAGCTGTTCAAGTTTGGCTTCTACCTCAGATGTGGTAATATCCTCCTCCATATCCTCATTTCCCGTTTTCATCTTCCATCATCCCTAAGCTCCTCATTAGCCTTATTAAAGACTGAGGCAAAGTACTTATTTAGATATTGAACCATGCCTAGGTTATCCTTAACCTCCATTTTCCACTCCTCAGTTGTTAGTGGTCCCACTTCTTCTTCTTTAGTTTCTTCTTATTTATATGGCTATAGAACCTTTGGCTATAGAACCTTTTACTATTGGTTTTAATTCCCTTTGCAAGGTCCAACTCTACATGCCTTTTAGCCTTCCTCACTTTATCCCTACATGTTCTGACCTCACTAAGGTAGCTTCCCTTGCTAATCCCACCTCTTCTCAGATAAATGTCTCTCTATGTTTCTAATTATTCTTGTAAACCATTTCTCGACCCTCCTTTATTTTGCAATATATTTTTAAGAGAGGAAGACCAGAACAGAACTCAGTAAGCACATACCATAAATTTGTTTAATGGCATTATAATTCCTGTATTGTATTGTTCCCATTTTTCATACTTCCAAGAATTGTTTTTTATGATTGCCAGGTATGTCTACTCTGCAATTAAAAACCTGCAACTGGCCAATGCCACCTGACTCAGGCTTGTGGCGCTTGGACTGGCATTGCTTAATTGTGGCATAGATGTTTGAGGTCAGACTGGAGCCGGGCTCTAGGAGTTTGTGAGGTGGCAGGGTCCCAGAGCTTGGGCTGCAACCTGAGCCCAAAAGTCTACACTATAATTAAACAGCCCCTTTGCCCAAGTCAGCTGGCACAGGCCTGTCATGGGTGTCTAATTGCAATGTAGACATACCCTCATAGGTTTTATTGAATTGTCCACAATGACACTCATTTTTTCCTCCTGAGTTGTTAAATTAGAAATCAGTGAGTATATAAGTATCTCAAACTAGTCCTACCAATGTGTGGTAAACTGTATTTATTGACATTGAATTTTACAGTTAATTGAAAATGGTATTCCTATCTAGTGGGAAATTCAGATATTTCAACTTTTTTTTTACTCACTAATTGGGACAAAAGATCAAAACTTTCCACGAAGTTAAAAACATTGATTCAGAAATATTGAATCATTTGGTTTTTACATTTTGATCAAATCAAAATATTTCAATATTCCTTAGCTGAAACAGTTCAGTTTGGTTTGGCAAAGTGAACTGCATCCATCTGAGTCTCATCGGTGCCTCATGGGAGTTGTAGTTTGTGTGCTTCATGCCCCCATTGTCCCTTACAAATAGGGTTCCTGGCTTGACTGTAGGTCCATAATGCATTGCAGTCATTGGACTTCCATGGTCAGCCACAGGAAGGGTCCAGAGTGCATCATAAGAAATGAAGCATGACCAGAGAGCTCAGCCCTAGAAAAGAATAGGGCCACGAAATAACAACAGTACAATGTAAAAACATTTGGCAAAAGTGATATTTGCCTATGGAAAATCATGATTATTTTTTGTGTGTGTGGAAGAGCTGAAGACCCTAGAGAGGGCAAATAGTCTGTTTATTAAGTGGTTTCTTTAATACTTTGGAAGGACTCCATTTGGACTTTGTGATTTGGCCAGAGGGTCAAGTCACTGAATACTCCACAAGTTCAAGTGGTAGCCTGCAGGGGGCACCAGGGTGAGAAAAGGACAGTGATACCACACTCAGCTGCTCAGAAGCACTCCAGAGGTGAGTGCCCCATTACACCCTTCTACTAATAAAAGTTGTGTCACTGATAGGGGATGCTTCATCTGTAGTTACATTAATCACCTTTACACCAGTGCAAAAATCTTCATTCTTGGCAGAGAAAGGGGATTCCTGAGAAGAGAGACCTCACTCCATGTCTCTGTTTCATGTTTTGGCATAGAAAGTGAAATCATGATTTCTGCTCTCACCTTTATCATCATGTGTAGCAACAATCAATGCCTCTGGATCAGAAACATATTTACATTTTAAAATGTCAGTTGTACAAGCATTCCACTTGATTGTCGAGGTGTCATGGTAAGTGGGTGAGCAGCACCTTAGACCTAATTTTGTCCCTCTCAAGTGCACCCCTACGGTTATAGGCCTGGCTTCCTGCACCTCCCTTTGAGAGGAACCAGGCAGTCCCACCACTCAGACTTTTGTACTGTGACTGCATTCTTGTTACAAGAAGCTGACAGAGACATGCTACTTAATATTTCTGATTCAATCAGCAATTTTGCATGTACAACTATTATCAAATTTACATAACTAGTACAACTAGTTCAAGACTGGGGAGCTCACTGCCTAGCACTAGTTAGCTCTATCTGTTGTATTTTGTGTCCATGACAACCTATTAAAGAAATGAATAGAATAACTAAAATATTGCAATGATTACTTCAGGAGAATACAAAGCTGTACAAAACAAGAGGTAAGAAAACGTGATTCTGGGCATGTTGTGGTGGAAAGCATACTTCATTGAACTAGGGCCTGGTTCTGTGAGCAATACTTGGCTTACAAATCAGAATTAGGTAGCTAAATCAGTACAGTGTGTACAGAGTCAAATCCTACTTAATTTGCTATTCCAAGGAGTGACTTCAGGAGGACTACTTGTGCAAGTAATGTGAGCTATCTTGGTCCATAATCTCCTCCCAATATACATGCATTCCCTAACACTCACAAGTACAGCTGAGCTATATTATAGGTAACATATTCAAATTTGGACTAAATTTGGCAATTTGAGATTTGGATATTATTTGTTTTGTTAATCTAGGCATGTAACTATTACGTCCACACAATATGTCAAGGTAGATTTTTAAAGGGGTGAGGCCCAGCCTCACAACTGCACCAACAAAAAAGAATTATAGGTGCAAATTCTGACTACTTTGTGCCGACATATCAGGTAATTGTAAGTGCAAGTATTCTCATTGGCAACTTTCAGTTCAGTTTTCAGTACAAAAGGCAAGCGCAACTATACTGATACGAGTGGAGGTTGTTTTATTATTTTTTTAAAACATCCCTACAATTTTTGAATAGCTCTGAGAATTAGAGATATACAAAGTTCATGCAGATGAAGAGTTAAGAAAAAAACAGACACTATGGAAATTTTTTTCCCCTGTGCTTACTTCCAAATAGAAAAATACCACATGGATTTGGAGTTGTCCAAAAAAACATGTTTACTGAACATACACAACTTGCAAGTTCTAACCAGTATGTAATGTAGGAGAAGAGTAGTATAATCTTTAAATAATTTGTGAGCCATCTATTGGGGCTTACTGTGTTCTACATTTTAGAAGCCAACAGAACCCAGCCAACGCAGCAGTTTGCATATGTTGCCTTGTATGTTGTCAGGTTCTTTCATATTGTGTGTTTGTGTAAGCAAGAATAGACACAACACCAACAGAATTGGGCAAAGCCCAATGGCAGGACACTGTAGGGAAACCTGCATTGCTATAGCGTATGGTGAGGTGGTACTTCTGTGGATGAATAATGAGCTTTAGCCTCTAGAACAGGGGTCGGCAACTTCTGGCACGCGGATCTCCAGGGTAAGCACCCTGGCAGGTCAGGTCAGTTTGTTTACATGCCGTCTCGGCAGGTTCAGCGGACCATGGATCCCACTAGCCGTGGTTCGCCGTCCTAGGCCAATGGGAGCATCAGGAAGTGCCGTGGGCTGAGGGACGTACTGGCTGCGGCTTCTTGCCACCTCCATTGGCCTGGGACAGCGAACTGTGGCCAGTGGGAGCTGCAGTTTGCCAAACCTGCCGAGGCGGCAGATAAACAAACTGGCCTGGCCCACCTGGGTGCTTACCCTGGTGAGCTGCGTGCCAGAGGTTGCTGACCCCTGCTCTAGAACTGGCACTTGTCATTAGCATTAAACTAACAGAGAAGAAAAAATCTGAGTGACGTTATAGAGGCATAAAACTTGTGTTATGTACTGGAGAATTAGGCCCTAACCTTCATTAAAAAAATACTGCAGTATTTAGAGTAGTTGTTCAAAGTGCTACAGCTTATAACACTATTACTCGATTTTTTTAATGGAGGAGATATGAGCATTACTATACTAAGCATTTTATAGTTCTGAATCAAAGGCTTGTTTGTAGGTTGCCTTGTGTAAAAGGCTTTATGCTAATACCATGATTTTTTAAAATTTATCCTGTACTAACTTTCCCTTAGGCCTGCTGTGTCAATTCATTCATTCCCTTTTATTATGTTTCTGCAGATAGAACTTCAGTAATTGTAAAGCTTCAGCATTCACAATGATTGTGATCATTCTAGTAGCTGAACTGGCAATGATGCTCTCATTTTTTAGCACCTTCCAACAATAGAGATTTTGGTTAAGCATTCTCTGCAAACTCTGGCGATCTAGAGAATCTCTCCCTTCCTTAGTACCATCTTAATTAAAAACAATCCCCATAGTTTACTGTGATGGTTGTGGCATATTTATAGTAGAACTCAAAGCTAGCTATCATAAGTTGGGGGGGTAGTCTTTATTTTTCTTTCCTTTCATTCTTCCACGGTCCTTCTGGACACTTACTACAGTTCATTATTTCTGTGGCACCAACACATGTTAATCAGAGCTTTGTGAAACATATCCATTTTGATTTGTGGACGTTTGTGCAAACATCCCCCTCCCCCTAGCTCATGAGTTTGTTTCTTCCTAATTTCATTTTAGGTTTTAGGTAGCAGCGAAGAGGGTTCTACTGATGTATAATTGATGGCCAGTTTCTTGACCTCACCTCCTAGCCTCCACTTTGATTATTAGAAGATGGTTCCACATTCTAATTCAAGATCCTGCTGACACTGCTATAGTGAAATGTGTCATTTTAAAGAGCAGCAGCTGTGGATTTGGCAACGTGCTGTATACATATATAGAATAAAAATCATAAGACATATTCAAGGTCTCTGGAATTGTGCAGCCAATAATGGATTCAGAGGGCACATAATACATAATCAGTAAAACCCTGCCTTAAAAATCTTTTCTTTGCCACAGGGGGAATCAAATCTGAAGATTCATAAGAGTTTGAAGGGGCAGTTTCCTTCTGAAGCTTTAAGAGCATTCTAGGCAAGTGGCCCATTTAAAGATTCACATTCAGCTTATAGTGGTTCATTTAATTGATGCTTCTCTGTTGGTTATACAACCACCAGGAATTGCTGTTGAAGCATGTACAGCTTTATATCTGGTGACAGGATTAACAAAACTCTTCTTAATTTAGTTGAATCTGATGAATAGATACCGATGACAAAGTCTCTTTTTCCTTGTCCAGCCCCCAAACTCAGTATCCTTCAATTAACTTCCTTTTTTCCTGCAGCTTGATGTTGACAACTAACTCAACTTATTTATAATTTAAGCAAATAAAAACAGAGCAAAGACCCTTTAAAAACAAAATCTGTCTAAATGCAGTGACAAAGTGCAAGTTTAGCCTTTGCTAAAGTCACAATGCACATATTTCAGTGAAATATTTCCCCCTAAATTATATATATATATATATGTGTGTGTGTGATATGCCAGCCTGAGAAATTATAGCATGGTTTCATGAGAAACAGGTTGAAAAAGACTATGTTGGTCAAATTAGTCATTAATTAACTCCTTTCATATCTACTATTATGCAGTTAAAAAACCCCAAATCCTTGAAGCAAAATATTGGAGAGGTGTTGCCCCTAAATTTTTCTTAACTTAGATGTAATAGTTTACTAAGAGACATGGCAAGATATATCTACTCAAAACATTTCTAATTTACATACTTGCTTAAGAGGATATGAGCACTTAGGTAGTGTTTGTGTTAATACTATTTCCACAGCCTTAAGACACTGAGGTAACTTCTCATTTCTAATCCTATACGTTGAAATCCTATCCATCTATATCTGTATCAATAACTAAGGCTATGATTTTGTCCATGATTGGGGCTCCATTGTACACAAACACAGTAAGAGCTAGTCCTTTCCCCAAAGAGCTTGCAATTTAAATATGCCAGTCAGAAAAAACATGGAAGGGGAACAAATACAGAAGTGATTTGTCTAAGGTTGTGCAGCATATCAGTGGCAGGGCTTGAGATCTGTGCACTCCACAGTTTTATCCACTAGACCACACTTCCTCTCTCAGGTTTAAAAAATAATCAATAAAAGGCTTAAACATTAATTCCAAATTCTAAGGTCTGGTCTACACTGGCAAGTGAATAATGTAGCCGAAGTCGACGTACTTAGATCAACTTACCGTGGTGTCTTCACCGTGATGAGTCGACTGCTGCTGCTCCCCTGTTGACTCTGCCTGCGCCTCTCACCAAGCTGGAGTACAGGAGTTGATGGGAGAGCTCTCAGGGATCGATTTTTCGTGTCTAGACTAGAAGCAATAAAACGATCCCCACTGGATGAGTCTCTGCCCACCGATGCAGCCGGTAGTGAAGACATACCCTAAGGGTGCATCTACACTTTGAGATGGAGATGCAATTGCCAGTTTGAGGAGACCTACCCATACCAGCGCTGATCGAAATAGACTTTAAGTGGAAATGGTGAGAGGAGCTAGCTGCCCTGACTACTTACAGTCCAGGAGGCTAGGCACCATTCAGGAGAGCTATCCTCTCCCACTGCTCATGCCAATTCAAATGCACACTACCATTAGTGCACTAGTACAAAGTGTAGATGTACCCTAAGTCAACTCACTTCCTAAATTTCTAAAACACTGTCCTGTTTTGATTTAGCTATATAAATAACAGAGAATAACTGGAATGACAGATAAAACTCTAAAAAAAGAACAGGAGTACTTGTGGCACCTTAGAGACTAACAAATTTTTTGAGCATAAGATTTTGTGGGCTACAAATCTCTGACATATATCAATGTGTGTTCTTCAAATGGCCTCATTGTTCTTGATTCACTTGGGTCCAGCTGTTACTTCATGATTTCCAGCGCAGAAAGGATCTTTGTGGTCATCAATTCCATTTCCACATGGAATTGGATGGTCAGCTACCTCTGTGGCTCAGTTCTCCTTACCCAAGAACTGATGGAGAGCCCTCCAGTGAATTGGGTATGTCTAGCAGTGATGTGGACAGGACAGGAGCAGAAGGGAAAGGACTGGAGTAGGGCTTGGGAAACAATCATCACCACCCAGACGGCAGGGAAAAGTAGACAAAAAGGTAATGGACCCTGAGACTATATTAACGGTTCTACAACATCCTCTGTACTGAAGAAATTGTGAGGGGTTAGGGGGGAGGGCATATCACTCCTGCCTTCTCAAACCCATATGTAAAGTGTTGTGTAGGATGAGGACGTCATAAGACAGCCAGTTCAGCCTGGCATGACAGAGTGGTGTGACTAGTACCAGTAGTTAGTTATCAGGCAGCTGATTTCTAATTTAAAAAACAAACAAAGGTAGAGGACTAGTGGGCCATAACATATTTATGGTGTGATTGAGTGAGCTAGCTGAAGGAGTCTTTGCTTATGTGCAGGGCTCACTGCCTTGTCCTTGCTGGACTGTTGTATATTGAATAGAGGTAGCTTTGCTGCACCATCTATGCATCCAGAAATGTAAATAATCTTCTTATATTATCTGTGGTATTTGGATATTTTGTCTCTTAGTGTTTTCTTCCAACCATCCATTAGCTAATACAATTAGGATTCCTTCCGTGCCTGAACTTTAGTAGGTCAGTGTGCCTCTTGGCTTTGCTGGGAAGCAGTCTGGGGGTTTTCTAAACCAAATAACCTCAAGTTGAAAAATATTTTTTTTTAAAGTGTAAGCAGTGTACCACTAGTGTCATTAGAACCTCAAATGTACGTTGCTGTGGCTATCCTATTTCCAATACAGTCTGAAATTATAGATGCTTCCCCATAATATTGATTTATGAAACCTAGCATAAGGGTTCCCCTGTTGGGTGAGGGGTTGCCCTTCGCCCTCCGGGGCACCTGGGAACTAGACTGCCTCACTACACAGCAAGCAGTTCAGTCTATAAAGCGACAAAGCCCGTCCTGGCTCAGGGCAGGGCAACAAGCACAGGTACAGGGCTCGGACCCTCAGGCAGGGCTGAGTAGCAGTTCAAGTCTGTAAGTCTGTAAAGCCCCAAGCCCTGGCTCAGGGCGGGGCAACAAGCACAGGTACAGGGCTCAGACCTTCAGGCAGGGCTGAGCAGCAGTTCATGTAGGTTTAAAGGCCTCCTCAGGCCAGGGAGATGGGGAGTCTGCCACCCCTGGAAGGGTGGCAGGGGGGGACACAGGCCGTCCCACTCCACTGTGTCCCAGCCCGGGGCCCTAACAGCGGCAGGCAGTCTGCTGCTGGGTCAGTGGGGATCCTGGCCACAGCACACTGACATCGGTTCTGGCAGCGCTGCAGCCAGACTGGGGTTGGCTGCCCCCAGGCTACTTCCAATCTCCCCCTCCTCGAGTACCTGAGTCATCGTGGTGTTGGTAGGGGGTCAATCACCATCGGCTCCTCAGGGTAAGTGTCCACGGGTGGGGTCAGCGAGTCCTCCGGGTCGACGGCTCTCGTCCGGCTCAGCTCCTCCTCCGGGTAACAGGAGCGGGGCAGGCTCGGCCAGTCCTCCTCCAGGTAATGGGAGTAGGAAAGGCTCGGCCAGTCCTCCTCTGGTTAGCGAGCGAGGGGGAGGCTGGGTTGGCCGTTGCGTTTTGTGGCCCCCCCCAGCGGGAGCTCGGTCGTGGACGTCTGGCCTGGCTGATGGCTGGGGCCTTACTGAGCTCAAAGGGCCTGCCTTTGTACTTCCGGGTCAGAGCTTGACCCTTTGTGGGGAAGGCCCAGAGCTCTGTAGCTCTGCCCAGTCTGGCCTCCGGCTGGGCTCTTGGTCCTCCAGGGCACCTGGGAACCAGGCTGCCTCACTACACGTAGCAATAAAATAACAATGCAGATGGTCTCTGGCTTGCTGTTGGAGCACCTCAGGAAGATTCTTACAGTTAGTGGTAGGTTTGCGGAGTGGGATAAACTCTAGAGAGAGGTGTGCTACATTAGAATCAGTGTCAGGCTGACATTTCAGGGTCAGTGAATAAATATCCTAAACACTCAAGTGTTTATTCTTGAGCAATTTGGTATATACTGACCTTAACTCTACATCGCTTCTTCAGTTTGCCTATATTTTCTGTACAAATCGCAGCTTGCTGTAGTCCAAGAACAGGATTGCTACTGAAATAATATAAATTAATCAATGCTCACTATATAGCTTTTCTTTTTTCCACTTTTTTTAACCAGCTTTTACATTGTTGAAATCAGCTAGGACTTTGAACCCTTTAAAAAAATAAACGTATATATTTGGTATAATTTGCTAGTCTGTGACTGAAAAGTTGAGGCCTCATAAAAATGGCTAAAAATAGTCAACATTTGGTTCAACATCAAAATCAATCAGTTATACAAATCTGTATTCAAGCCCTGGGAAGCTAATGTCTGTCTCATCTTCTCCAATATTGGGAGCAAGTCTTGGAGGTGCAAAATTCTGCAAGAATCCCATTGTGAATTTCCCTCATCAGAGGGATAGATGAATATTTTCTTTGTGTAAAAAAACAATAAGGAGGTTAGCTCCCAATACCCACAGATCCCAAGATCTCAATCCACATGGAGGCTATATTTTTTCATGCTGGCTGTGGAGTCCTCTTGCCTACTGCATACTTCCTGATAGTGAAGCTCTACTGAAGCTGCACTTCCAGGGCTTTTCTCTGGCCCCTGCTCCTGGAATCACACTTAAAGGGAAGGGGGCAAAGGAGGACTTCCTCCATGATGAGGCTGTATTACCTTCTGTGTGGAGGAAGGAAAATGTGTATCCTCACTGACCCTGCCTTCATCCTCCCATCCCTGCCTGTTGATCTTGGAATCCATGGACCTTTGCAGATACTGGACTAGGGAGCCTGATATAATGGAAGCACCTGGATCTGTTCTGCATGGGATCAGGGAGATGCACCCACAGCGAGTCTCCTTTGTACGTGGAGCTCAAGGATACAAGCCAAAGCATTTGAAAGGTACATTTTCAGTATGAAACATAGGAAATGACATTCAGCTCCCACCACTATTAGCAACAGCAGCATTCAGAGTAAATGTAACAAAGATAATTCACTCCCAACTATCATGTTAACAAAATTCCTTAAAATATAAGATTTAGTGAAGACTTGTGGAGGGATAGATGATGACTAGGAGCTCCTACGGCAGGCACTGTTAAACAGTTTTTTTGTACAATGTATTTTTGTATAATGTCTGTTGAAGCAAGGCCCCACCCTAGTGTCTGTGAAAGATGCCAGAATGAACTTATTAATACCTAAAGTCCTGTATCTCTCCATAGAACTAAGTGTTATATAATGGAAATAGCAGTGGTTCAAGCTCCCAACACTGCTCCACCATTACATCTTTACCATGTTATGGAGGACCTCTCTTTTAGGGTAAGAATATTATTGCCTCAGATCTTGGTCCTTGTTAAAGTTATTTTCTACTGCTCTTGCAGCACAATTGGGTTTAAAACTGCCCTAAGTAGACCTAAGTTACTAAGGATTTCCCCATGATGAAATATGCCTTTGTGCTTTTTTTTCCCCTATGTACCCTGGTGTATGATGCAGGAGGGAGCATGGCTGCAGTGTACTGTCTTCTGGCAATAGTCTATAAGGGTATGTTACAAGCCTGAAAAATGTAGAGCATTCCTGAGGCCGCTGTAAGTTGTCCCAGACTCAAACTGGCCTCAGGCTGGCACCAGGTGCAGGGGAGGGACATAGATAGATAGAGCAAATCCACCTTTGTCTTCCATGTCCTGTACACTAGTGAGTCTGTATGGTGAAATCTCCATCCTATGGAAGTTTTGCCATTGACTTCAATGGACCAGGACTTCAGTCTTAATGTTCATTCAATCCTTGCCTTTCTGGTGCTACTGACAATGCCATTTATCTATTTTTTATTCCAAATGATGTAGAGTGAAGGATCTTCTTTCCTCCTTTCAGACTTCTTTTAAAGATTCTGACACTCCATATTTCTAGAATGTATTTTATTTCTTAATGGAAATATGTGTTGTTTTGCCTTGGTAAATGAGGAGTTCACTGCAACTGAACATCCTTCAAATGGTGCTTGCAGGGCTGGCCTTACCATGAGGCAAACTGAGGAAGCTACCTCAGGTGCCAGACTGTGGGGAGGTGCCACTAGGACCCAGAGTGTAGAAAATTGTATCTGCTGGTGGTGCATACGTAATCTCTCTGCTCTAGATGTGCAGAGATGCTGCAGTGCTGTGCTGGAGGAAGGAGGGCACAAGAGACATAATAGGCAAGCAGGAGAAAAGGTGAGAGGAGTTAACAGAAAGCAGCAGGAGCTGCAGGGAGAGAGAGGAGGAGGAGCCTCTTATGTACCTCTCTAGCATCCCCAGGAGCCTGGACTGATTAACACCAGCTTCTCAGGGAGCTTCCTGTTTCCTGCTGCTTCCCTGAACCCACTTGAGGAGAACAGGATGTTAAGGTATGAACCCCCACTCTGAACCTTAGCGTCCAAAAGATGGGGTACCTGCATGAACCCCCAAGCTTAAGTACTATCTTAGAAATTGTAGAGCTGCCACCACCCAAAAATATAGTGTTTTGGGGCACTTTCTGCCCCCCAAACCCTTCCCCAGGGGCCCCAAGACCCAAAGCCCCTTGGGTCTCAAAATAAAGGGAAATTAACCATTCCCCTCTTCTCTTCCTCCCAGATCCTCTCTTCCCTGGGTTACAGTAGGAGATCACTGTAATTCAACTCCTTGAATCTTAAAACAGAGAGTAAATCCACCTTCCCCCCCTTCTTCACTCCCCCTCCCAGACTCTCCCAGAGAGAGAGACAGTGATACTAACACAGAGAGAAATCAGGTTTTTCCTCCCAGTGTAGATCAGAGAAGAGTGTGGTGGAGGCGCAAGAAACAGCTGCTGCTGAGAGTTAGTTCCTTAAGTCTAGATGATCCAGGACTGTGGACCCACTTGAGCAGTAGCCTGAGGGACTTCCTTGTTACGGCATGGCCACAGCAAGTGAAAAACTTCATGTTCCCCAAAGACAATGAAAATAGAAGTTTTCCATCCAACACATTACTGGTGTGAAATCCCCAATGGTGACAAAGTGGAGAAGGCCATGGCTTATGTACTCAAAAATCCAGAATGCTGCATACCTGTTTTGTTGCAAACTCTCCAGTCTAATGTCCAGCCACATTGGGTTCTACAGGAACAAAGGACTGAAAAATCTGGGCTAGAAATCTGGCATGCCATGAAGAAGGCAGCAAACCACCAGAGGCATTCCTTAGGTGGAAAGAGCTTGAGATGAGACTAAGGTTAAAGGCCACCATATTTCAGAAACTTGGAGATATCTGCTTACATGTCTGGTCCCTCTCAGAACCCAGAGAGAACAAACAAAAAACCCAGAAAGCACAAACAAAGGCTTCCCTCCACCGAGATTTGAAAGTATCTTGTTTCCTGATTGGTCCTCTGGTCAGGTGTTCCAGGTTTACTGCTAGTTAACCCTTTACAGGAAAAAGAGACATTAACCCTTAACCATCTGTTTATGACACAGGCAGTCAACTGAAGTAGTAGGAGCCAGTTAGGCCCTTCAGATGCTGATATCTTCCCTCACTCAGGCCCTGCTACCAGCCTGCTTATTTGTCCCCTTCAACTGAGTGCTGAGAGCCACTATAGCTGGCACAGAACAGAAGTCATGAGTGAAAGAAGAAAACGCCCCTCTGGGGCAGCATTCAGAAAAAGGAAAAAAGCAAAGAAAGCTTTTCTATCTAAGCAGGAAGGAGTTCTCCTGAGATACATAGACACAAATGTTCACGGTGAGCCTTCCGGCCCCTGTGAGGATGTGAGTGGTGTGGAGACGCCTGATCTTCCAGTTAGTCAGAGTGCGGGTGACCTGGCAGTTACTGCAGCATCCGTATCTCCATCTCAAATGGATGTAACCATGCACATTCCTGAAGAAAAGTGTAGATCAGAGAAGAGTGTGCTGGAGGTGCAAGAAACAGCTGCTGCTGAGTTTAGTTCCTTAAGTCTAGATGATCCAGGACTGTGGACCCACTTGAGCAGTAGTCTGAGATACTTATTTGTACTGCATGAGCCACAGCAAGTGAAAAACTTCATTTTCCCCAAAGACAATGAAAATAGAAGTTTCCATCCAACACATTACTGGTGTGAAATCTCCAATGGCTTTTGTTGCAAACTCTTCCAGTCTAATGTTCCAGTCACATTGGATTCTACAGGAACAAAAGACTGGCGAAATCTGACTAGAAATCTGGTATGCCAGGAGAAGGCAGCAAATCACCAGAGAGCATTCCATAGATGGAAAGAGCTTGAGATGAGACGAAGTTTAATGGTCACCATAGATGATCAGCATCAAGAAATTATTGCATCAGAATCTCTTTACTGGCAAAATGTTCTGAAAAGGCTCATTGACATTGTGAGAATGCTTGCTACCCAAAACTTAGCACTGCATGGAACTTCAAATCAGCTATATGTGCCAAACAATGGAAACTTTTTTAAAATTGTGGAGCTGATGGCTGAATTTGATGCTGTACTCCAGGAACATCTAAGGAGAGTCAGCACCCAAGAAATGTACACACACAACTACCTTGGAAAAACAATTCAAACTGAAATCATAAAGTTACTGGCAACGAAAGTCAAACAGAAGATTGTGGCAGATCTGAAGTCAGCAAGATATTGCTCTGTTATTCTGGACTGCACCTGACATCAGCCATATGGAACAAATGACTTTAATGGTGCATCTTGTAACAACAACAGAACCTAGTGAAAATGTCCCTGCAATGGTGACGGTCAGAGAGCTTTTTCTAGAATTTATTGACGTTGATAATACTACAGGAGCTGGTATGACAAAAGTGCTTCTTAAAAAGCTGGAGGATACGGGAATTGTGATAGCTGGCATGAGAGGTCAGGGCTACAACAATGGTGCCAACATGAGAGGAAAGAACAGAGGAGTGCAGACACGGATCCGAGAGTTAAACCCTCAAGCTTTTTTCGTCCCATGCAATTCTCATTCATTGAACTTGGTGGTCAGTGATGCAGCCTCAGCTTCTAGTGAGG